>NW_007247327.1:131673-187215 GCF_000164805.1 Carlito syrichta
ACGCGCTCGACCACGCGCAGGGCGAAGAGGAGAGGTCTGAACGGATTCAGAGTTTGAGGCTGGGAGGGGCGGGACTCGGAGGAGGGGACATCGGGGATCCCGCAGGGAGCCCGAGGAAAGGCCCGAGATTGGCGCCTTGTGGCGGAGAGAGACGGCCCGAGTCCGCGTCCCTGTCACCACCCCCGCGGGGAAATTCTCCCGCGCCCCCGCCTCCCGCTACGCCCTGCAGAGGGCCGAGACCCTTGGCGACGCCCTCGCTTCGCGCCCTCGGGCTGCATCCGCCCGACTCTTCCCAGGCACTGGGATTCTGTGCTCGGAACGGTGGCTTTCTGGGGAAACGCTGGCAGAAAAGCACCCAATTTTTGCCTCTCTCACGGAAAAGAGAGACTCACGCACACCAGTAAACAGTAGAGGTGAACAGGTACGTTGAAGGTGGGAGAAAGATGCTGGTCAGGAAGGAAAAGCGCTTCTGTCGGGTTGAACCGGGCAGCTAGCTCTTCATTCCATGTGTTTTCGTACTCCAAGGACCGAAGTGGCTTTTGTTTTCATTTGTAATAATCACTTAGAAAGCTAATCTTTCACCGTGTGTTACAATACCAACAGGGTAGTGAGCCCACAAAGAATTTTGTTTTTCTGTCCCCCACATATTGTTCTTGGAAAATATTTTTTATTTGCAACGACTATTCATAGAATCATGAGAGAGTGTGATAACTATGTAACACTGTCAAATGGCTTTGTTCCTAACATAAACAGAAGCGTGAATCGCGGTCCACTGGTGCTCCCCCTTGCTTCTGGATTCTCCAGCATGAACATGGGCGGGGAGTGGAGTGGAGTGCAGCTGCTGGTGACAAAATCGGTTTTCAGCAATGGCGCCACCATCTCCATGTCCCCTTGGGGTGCTGGGCTCAAGCAGCTTCCCCTTTTCAGGACTCCTACTGGCAGCTTCATGTCCCTGCCTGTCACATCTCTCCTTAAACTTTTATGCCTGACTCAGGCTCCTCTTCGGTAAAGAATCCAACACTCCCAAATTCTTCCATCTCCAACATCTTCACCGCTTCTTTGAGCTTCAGGGGGACAGGGGTCCTCATAATACTCTGCCCTAATCTCTAATTTTCTGTACCCAAAACTAAACACTTTAAAACTCAGTTAGATGATGATTTATCTTATTGGCTTATAGAAATATGTCGTGGTCACATTTAAAAAAAATTTTTTGAGTCCTGTAAGGAAGCTGCAAGTAGAAACAATTCTTTTGTGCTTCCATTTTAACATGGTGATAATAACCATCAAAAAACCATTAAATGTTGATAAATAAGAGGGTCTCAGGACTGATAGGAAGGCTTTATCTTAAGTAACTCATTTTAACTCTCACAACATTTCCATTGGACAGGTGGATCAGTTACTCGCAGAGAAGTCAGTTATTCAAGAATCATACAACTAATAGGTTGAGGACTGAGAGTTAAAACCCAAGAAGTCAGCTCCAATGTTTCATGTTAATCATTATGCCGCACTGCCTCTCTGAGTAGGAGTGCAGCAGACATGTGTAGCTTGTTTCTTTGAACACAATTTTAGACTCCTTATCATATACTTTATTGTTTGAGCATAAGTAAAAATACTTACAAATTGATTATAATAAAAACAGACTGGTACATGAATGGTTTATGATTTTGTACCATATCAGTATAATGAAAAGCATCCTAGTGTTTTGCTTTTTTTTTTTTAACAATTCAGTCAGTAGACAAAAATATCTGGTACCCTTTTTGCATTCCTGTGCTCTCTATTCTTTTCCTTTGTCACATATGTTCAATGTGTCATTATTGTGAATGACATCGCATGATCTCTTCTGGTGTTTGGAATGCTTAGTTTCACTTATTAGACGTAGTGTATTAACTTAGACCTGAACATTTTGCCCTGGAAAGTTCCCTTCCTGAAACAACGGTTTGTTTTTTTGTTTTTGTTTTTCAAGCTAAATGAGCTAAGAGGAAGGAAAATTTCAAAGCAAGCCTTCTGGGCATAAGTGTGAAAGCAAAATGCAAGGTCAAGAGTCTTCAAAAGAGACGCTACCAGTTTTTGATTTTCCTTCCTTGCCCAGGTTGACCTGCCGGTGTGCTTTGCGGAGCATGCGCAATGCGCACTCTCCGTCCTGCCTCTCTACCTTCAGCACCAGAACAGCGGACAGCTCCACCTGGCCGTGCTGGATTGATTTACCTACCTTTTCCCTAACTCTCGGGAAAAGAAAGGGAAACCCGAAGTGAGTGAGTGAAGGAGAGAGCCACACGAAACTGGCGCTTAATCAGAAGAGGTCCTCAAAGCTGAAACACATACAGTTCTGTAAACAACTAGCGTGCTCCAACTGTGAGTGGCGTTTGCCCGAGTTCTGGCGTTAGGTCCTCGACTCAGGTGTCCGGGGAGAACGTGGGCTGGCCGCGTTGGTTGCCTGGGCCACGGGATCCTCTGGCGGCTTCTCTCAGGAGTCCTCTCAGGATTCCTTCCACAGCCTCGCTTCACCTCCTGCAGGCACCCGGGAGCAACGCCAGCCAACACGCTGCTGCATCTGCTGGGGGTTTTGGGCTTGTTTGTTTGCTTGCTTGTTTGTTTGTTTTAGCTCCTGAGTTTTCTGTTTTTAATAAAATCTTTTCCACTCCCAAAGTTATATTTCTTTATGATATGTCATGGTTTCATTCTTTTAAATAAAAGCACTTTTCCCTCATCAATTAAAAATATATTATCGAGGGATAAAACACGCACAACAAAATGCACTCATCTTCAAAATAGGGCTCAGTGAATGTTTACACCTGTATACACCATATGACTATGAGTGGCATGTGCATATCATCCCTATTATATACAGCATATATGTATAACTATTATGTAACATGTTTATCTGTACCATTTCCCAGTGGCTGGGTGTCTTCAAGTCAACACAGGAGGTAACCAAACCACATATTCTGTCTTCTGTCACAACAGATGGGTTTTCGCACTGCATGTACAGTCAGGTACTATAATCTATGTACCAGCTTCTTTCAGCCAATGTTGCTTCTGTGAAATGTATCATCACATTGCTGCATGTAGTGGTCATTCACTATTTTTTACTGCTGCACTTGGTAGTTCATTGTTTGAACACACCACACATTGTTTATTGGTTCCCATGTCAATGGACATTTAGGCTGCTTGAAACTTTGGGATGTTATGAAAAAAGTAAATGTAAATATTCTTGTACAAGTGTTTTGGTGGACATTTGTGCTTATTATACTTGATTATCTGACTAAAACAATAATCTCTATATCACAAGAAACTCATAGTTTAGTGATAACAAATATCACTAAAAAGATTTCCAAAGAAATTGTATCCATTTGCCTCCTATTGGCTATGTATGGGTTCCATACATAGCCTGGATGAAATATAGGCTTGCCATTCATTTTAAGTATCGCCATTCTGATATTTCATTCTGGTTTTAATTTCATGGAACTCCTTTCAAATTCTTACCAGTCATTAGGATATCTTCCATTTTGAAGTGTCATTTAAGTTTTGGCCCATTTTTGTACTAGATTATTTACCTTCTTTTTATTTGTAGAAACTCTTTTTTGTATTTTTATGATCCTTTAATCTATGTGATGAATATCTTCATTCATTTGGTTGTTTACCTTGACATTGCCCAAATAGTGTCCTTTATGAACATTATTGCCTTGTGTCTTGTTTAACAAATCATCACCTACTCAAAAGTAATGAAGGTAGTCTACCTTTTTCTTCTAAAATTTTTAGAAGAAACTCTTCTTTTAAGACTAAGTTTCATTTCTAATTAATTTTAGTACATGATTTTATTTATGAGCCAATGCTTATTCTCATACAGATAACTAATTGATCTAGGATTATTTATTTATTCATTTGGGAGATGTATCACACTTTGCATTTTATGCATTTTCTTTGCAAAGGATATGATATCTTGGAAGACAGAACAGATAGAAAATTGAAGCATATGTTTAAAAATTATGTAATTATGACTATCAATATCAGCATGATTTATTTAAAACACCATCCTGTTACCACTAAATGTGCATAAAGCAGGTGGCCACATATGAACTCATCTTTTTCTGGATTCTGTTCTTTTTGCCTATTTCTCTTTACTTGTACCAATACCATATTTTAAAAAATTGCTATAGCTTTAATTGGTCTTAATATCTATTATGGCTAGTGCTATAATTTTTTGCTGTTCTAGGTTATCTGCATTTCTATGTAGGTAAGCTTGTAAACTTTCCCCCATTTAAAAATGATTCTCTCTGAAATATTCACAAACTTACAAAGAAATTTGTGAAAATAATACTTAAAGTTTCAATATAATATTACCAAACCTACAGCCCATAGTCTAATTTTTAAGTGTTCCAACAACAACTTCAATACATCTCTCCCACATTTAGTCTACAACCCCATTCAGGATCACACAGTTCACTAGTTATTGCGTCCTTTATTCTGTCTTAATCAGGAACTGTGTGCTGGCCTTCCTTGACCTTTCATGACATCTATAGTTTCAGTAGATACAAGTTTTCTGTAGAACGCACCTCAGTGTGAGTCTTTCTGCTGTTTTCTCATGATCAGATTCAGGTTTATGTATATTTGGCAGAAATACGACATAAGTGATGTTTTTCTCAGTGCTTTACCTCAGGAGGCACACAGTGTTGGTGGTTTACTCCGATTCCTCAGGTAAGTCAATATCTGGCAGATTTCTCCACTGTAAAGTTCCTTTTTTGGTCTTTTCAAATCATCAGCTATTCCTTGGGGAACTTATCTAAGAATGTTCAACTATTTTAGTTTTAACGTGCATTGGGGATTTTTTCCAGCTGGGTGTATGTGGTGCTTTTTAAGCTTTATTGTTTTTCTGCATGTGTCAGGTGGTATTATGCTGTAAAGAAGCACTGACTTCTTCCTCTATTTTTATTTTTGGTATGGGCTCATGGTTTCTTCTTTTATTTGGTGCATTTTAATCCATTACTGTCATTGTTGTTGTTGTTGTTATTTAAGTTGAAATCTTACTCCACCCAGGCTGGCGTGCAGTGGCATAAACACAATGATCATGGTTCATGGCAGCCTCGACTTCCTGGTCTCAGGTGATTCTTCCACCTAAGCACCCAATAGCTGGGACTACAGGCACATGACACCATGCCTGGCTAATATTTTTCTTTTTCTTTTTTGTAGAGACAAAGTTTTTGTAGAGACTGGTCTCGAAGTCCTGGGCTCAAGCAATCTGCCCACCCTGGCCTCCCAAATGGCCTTCCAAGTGGCCTTGGCCTCCCAAATAGCCTCCTGCTAGCATTATGAATGTGAGCTACCATGCCTGTCCTACTGTCATTAGCTATTGGTATTCTCAAATTATCCAAGATTTAGACAACACGAGCCTCTGCAAACTGGTTTTTAACTGCTTTTAGCATTTCCCCAATACTTTTTGTTTGAGTTTTGTCTGAATATTTTTGTCTTTGAATATAATTTTTTCAATATCTGCTTTATTATTTTATATAATCCAATGTATTAGTGGGACATCTTAAACTTTTCCCAGGTTTATTGAGATATAACAGACAAATACAGTTATATGTATTTAAGGTGCAAAACATGATTATTTGACATATGTATACACTATGAAATGGCTCCCACAATGCAGTTACCATATTTTTTCACCTCACACAGTTACCTTTTGTCCCCCACTTACTTTCTAGAGCAACAAGATTGTCAAAGCTCACTCATATTTTCTTTTTCCTAGCCCTTAAAATCCAAAATTTCTTCCTGGTTCCTTTTAATGGACAATAAAATAGAAAACAAGATCCAATTGCTTTGGAGTACTATTGCTTTAAGGCTTTTTAAAGGACAGAGCTAAAAAATATATCTCATATATTATTATATAATTATATTATTATATATTATATACTATAATTAAGGGATATATACTAATTATCTCTCATGGGATTCATTCTTGCCTTTGTTCTTTCCATATCTGTAGCTCTCTCCTTCCATGGTGAGATTTCCAACTTTCAACAAAATGGTCATATTTTTAAATGTGTTCAACCTCCAATATGCTCAATGTAGTTTCAGAATTACAGTAAGCATGCTACAGTGGAAAGAAGATCTCTAGGTTCTATTCGGTATTTGTTTTCACCTATTTTTGTTCTCCCTTTTAAGATAAGAATACAAGAAGGCAACTAAAATCCTGTACTCAAAAGTTATTTCATGTAGTTTAGTTCAGTTTAGTTTTTTTTGTTTTTTTTTTAATTTCTCCAGTGTGGTTGTGCTATTAATTTAAACTGGAGCTGAACTCACTTGTTTCTATTCATATTCAACTTTAGGGCTTTTCCCCATCATTGTAGAATTATTTTTACTTTTGAATATGTACAATTTTAATGTGATTCCAAGCATCAAAACTATACAAAATAAAACAAAGA
Source organism: Carlito syrichta (assembly GCF_000164805.1). Lineage (NCBI taxonomy): Eukaryota > Metazoa > Chordata > Mammalia > Primates > Tarsiidae > Carlito > Carlito syrichta. The sequence continues at coordinate 138,096 of NW_007247327.1, forward strand.
CCATACATCATAGTTTCATCACACCCCAACACTTCAACTTACTACTGCCACATATGCATACTTCCTCTATGTGACACATTTAATTAGTTTCTGCTTTATTTTTTCTTACATAAAACATCTAATGTTCTATCAAGCGTCTACATGTTGTTACTTTAACTCCTTCGATAACGTACTTTGGAAATACCCCAGCTAATGCAAGTGTTATTCTTCTTATACTGCATAATATTCTATTGTGTATGAGTGTCATAATTTTTACATCGATTTACATTGCTGATGTATTTCAATATTCTACAAATGTGTGTGATGCTGGATTGTATAGCTTTGTGCATGCTTGTTTTTACGCTGCTAGAAGTGCCTCTTCAGGGTGAATTCCTAAAAGTGGGAGTTATAGGTCAAGAGGTACCTGTGTGTAGTTTAGTCAAATGTCACCCGATTTCCTTTACTTGAGGAAATTTTCTTCATTCCTCATTCCCACTGCCAGTGAAAGGTGGTACCTGTTTCTCCATAGTCTTGTTAATGGGGTGAAATTTTAAATATGTTAAATTTCACCAAACAAAGCAGTAGAAAAAGGACAACCCAACACAGTTCTAATTTGCATTTTTGTTAGTATGAGTAGTATTAAACATTTTTAAATATTTAGGCCCATTTTATATTTTAGAAAATTATCTTTTCTTAACCTTTGTTCAATTTTCTATCAGACTTATTTATATCTTAGCCTCAATTTTGCAGGTTAAAGACATCAGGCAATTTCCTGTGTTACATGATGCAAATCATTTCTTCCCATTTGTCTTTTGATTCTGATTATTTGTTTCTCATGTAGAATTTTTTTATTTTAAAGATGTGGGGGTACAATTCAGGATTAAGTAGGTAAGTAGTCAATGTACAGGGAAAGTTTGGGCCTCCCTTTGGTCCCCACTTTGCCTGGTTTGAGAACTGATATCTTTATTGTTGTTGTGTGGCCTCTTCCCTTCCCGGGTAGTTTCCCACTACTGCCAATCCCTTTATCTTAGAGTATTATGGTAAATGTTCAGGATCCACTTATGAGTGAGAACATAGGGTACTCAGTTCTTTGTTTCTGTGATAGATCACTGAGTATGATAGACTCATATAGAATTTTAAAACATATTTCCCTAGTCAAACTTATCAGTTGCATATGGATTTGGGGACATAGTTAAAAGCCTTTCCCCTATACCCAAGTTATGAAAGAATGTGCCCATGAATTATTCTGGTACCAATTCTATTTTTTTTATTTTATTTTTTTATTTTTTATTGATCAATATTTTTTATTATGATGCTGTGGGGTACAGTTAAGAGTTAGGTATACAAGTACGTTTCATTCAGGCACCCTGTTGATAAGAGGTGTTTCCCCGTCCCCAGACAGATATTTGCTGCCAACCAATTCTATTTCATTTGTTACATTTATGTCTCTGATCCATTTGAATCATATTCTTATGTAATATGTGAGTTATGGAAGTATTTAGATATTTTTCAAATGACTATCTAGATCTTCCTACACTACTTATTAAAACGTTCAATTTTGACCAGGCACAGTGCCTCAGCCTGTAATCCCAGCACTTTGGGAGGCCGAGGCAAGAGGATTGCCTGAATCCCTGGGTTCGAGACCAGCCTGGACAACTTGGTGAGACCTCATATCTACAAGAAATCACAAGAAACTACCCAGACATGGTGGTGTGCATCTGTAGTTCCAGATACTTGGAAGGCTGATGCGGAAGGATCGCCAAAGTCCAGCAGGTGGGGGCTGTAAACATGCTGCTGCACTCAAGCCTGGGCGACAAGAGTGACACTCTACCTCAAAAAAAAAAAGTTCAATTTTGCTCCAATGATTTGAATTGCCACCATTATCTTATCCAAATTTCCAAATATTCCTAGATTTATTTGGGGGTTTTCTTTTCAATTTCAGTGACTGATTTGCTAGTAATATGTTAGTTCCACCGCTTTAATAATAGAGCTTTTGTAGATGTTTTAATATCTGTTTGGGCTAGTGTTAACTCTTAGTCTTCTTGTTCAACATTTTCATGTATTCTTGCATATTATTTTTCTAAACTAACTTAGTCTCCACTTCTATAGCTCTAGAAAAAAACTTTTTTTGTGACTTCTTGGAGTTTTATTAGATATGTAACTTAGGGAGAAGCGACATCTTTATCATGCTGAGTTGTCGTATACAGTAGCAAGAAATGCTTTTTCTGCCGGGCTTGGTGGCTCAGCCTGTAATCCCATGCCTTTGGGAGGCTGAGGTGAGTGGATTGCCTGAGCCCGCGGGTTCGAGACCCGCCCGGGCAGCAAGACCTCATCTCTACAATAAATCAAAAAATCAGCCGGGTGTGGTAGCGCGTGCCTGTAATTCCGGCTACTCGGAAGGCTGAGGCGGAAGGATCGCTGGAGCCCAGCAGGTCGAGGCTGCGGTGGCCGGGAGGGCCACTGCACTCCAGTCTGGGCGACCGAGTGAGACTCCAACTCAAAAAAAAAAAAAAAAAGAAATGCTTTTTCTGTTCATTCACAAGTATTTCATGTAGAGTTTTCATATTTCTTAATAAGTTTATTTGTAAGAATTTTATCTTTTCATTTCTATTGTCAATGATATGTTCTCTTCCAGTTTCCTCTGTTCTCTTCCAGTTTCCTCTGCTTATTATTCACAAATAAAACACTTATTTTATTTTATATTATTTTATATTCTGCTTACTTTCTGAATACACTTAATGTCTGTGTTGGTTTTATCATTTACTCTCTAGTGTTTTCCAGTTTTACTATCACATTATCTGCAAGTAGAGACAGATTTACTTCGTCACTCTTAATGTTTGATCCTTCAATAATTTTCTTTGTCTAATTGCCTGATACCTCCTTCAAGATGACAGCATAGAAGAGACAGTGGCACATCTTTCCTATTCTAAATTGTAGTAGAAAGACCTCTAATGGGAGACAGACAGACTACTCAATTCCTTACTACTGAAACATTTTTGTGCTCCTAAAACTGAATGTGTAAGTTTCTCTTCATCTCCTATGATTTGGAACAATTTACTTTAAATCAGAAGTATGTGCTCTTTATATGTGTACATTTGATAGGATTCCCCTGTGAAGAGACCTGGGTCCTTTGTGTGTGTGTGTGTGTGTGTGTGTGTGTGTGACAGAGAGAGAGAGAACAATGTTTCTTGACAATTTTCTCCTATAGAAAATGAACTCCTTCAGTATTCTGTCTCTAATGGGGTCCATGTGTATTTGAGAAGAAGGGATATTCTCAATTGTGAACATATAATGTTCAATATAGATCCATAAGATTCTGTTTAGTTTTTCTGTATGTTTATGCACTCTTTGTCTTTTGGCCTTATTTTGTCCTAATACTAAATTGTAAAAGTTTCTGATATTTATGCATTATGTATCTATTTCCTCTTTTATTTCTTGTAGTTTCTGTTTTGTATTGATGATGGCTGTAGCCTTGAGTGTTTCTCAAGGTATGCTAATTGTTCAATCCTTATTTTAAATTGTGATTTGTCATGTTTAATCATCTTACGCCTGAATGCTGCCTTGCTTGATATCAGGATTTAAAACCCCCCTTTCTTATAATTTTCACTACCCTAGTATGTCTTTACTAATATCCTTATGTTTAGCCCTTTTGGGTAACTGGGTTTTGCATGTGTTTCCTTTTGCTGGAAGAGGTAAGTTCTTCACCTTTACTTATAAGACTCATTTCAGTTACAGGCCTCTTTATATAGTGTATCTTCTTTGCTATTTTTCAATTTCTTTTTTGGAATATAAGAAGTTTTATATGTTTGTTCTAGTACTTTTAATACTTTTTTTTTCTTAAGTTTTTGCTCTCTTGTTTGGCTGTTTTGAATGCCCTACTCACCATTATTATATCTCTTGGTAGATGCATTTCTGCCTTTGGAAATGAGGCCTCTAAACCAGCAAGCTTGAAGCAAAGTTTTGCTAGGCATTTCCACCTAGCTGGTGTCACAGCAGAATCTTTAAGAGGAATTCAATTGTTTCATCAAGTCAGCTGCTCTAGGAAGATGAAGAACAGAGCAAGACCAGTAAATTCCACAAATGGGAGCCCACTGCCACACTGCACTTGTTGCAAGGTGAGCTCTTTCATCAGAGGTAATGGGCTCCATATAGCAGTATGGAACCAAGGCCGTGGATGAAGCATTCTCTAAGTACAGAGAAGGTGGTTTTGGTGAAAGCATTATGGACAGGAAGGGCAACTTCATATCCAGAGTTGGTATCTATTCCAGTAAGAACAAAGTGCTGCTCTTTCCAGAATGAAAATGGTCCAGGGTAATCTACTCAGCTGCCAGGCAGCTGTCTGATCACCACAGGAAATGGTGCCCTATTGAGGAATCAGGGTTGGTCTCTACTGCTGACAAATTGGGCACTCGGTGCCGCCTGTAGTCAGGTCAGCCTTGATGAATGGAATGAGTCCACGTTCCTGAGCCCATAACTGCTGTCCCTGCCACCATGGCCACTTTGTCCATGAGCTCACTGGGTGAAGACACAGGTGGGTGAGGAAGCATATGGACAGGTATCCACAAAATGGATCATCCTATCCACTTGATTATTATCATTCTCTTCTGGTGAATTCATCTGTTGATGAGCATTAAGAAGAGGCATAGATATTTTCACATTCTGTGCACATACACACACTATCAATATACCTCTTCCCCAGGTGCCCTTGTCACTGACACTCCCATTGTGTTTTTCTCAACTCTCTGACCCTCCACTCATTTTGGGTTCCTCATGCCCTGACTCACCAGGCAAAAAAGGCATTTGCTGTCTTGGCTGGGGTGATGGATCCTGACCATCAAGGGAAAATGGGGCTGCTGCTATGCAGTAGAGGTAAGAAAGAACATGCTTGGAATGCAGGACACATCTTAGGGTGATTCTTAGCACTACCATGCCCTGTAATTGAAGTCAATGGAAAACTGCAACAACTCAGCTAAGCCAGGAGTGCTCATCAGGAAATGAACCGTGATCAGTTGAAATGTTTGAAGAGATAAGGAGAATATGAAATGACAAATGGAAAAGGTGTTAATGCAAAAAAAAAATTCAGAGATCCCTTTAAAGCATGGTAAGAAAGCCTTTACTCAAGACTGTCATTATGGGCATGGGAGCACTGAAACAGGGTCTTGCAGCAGGAGAGAGAGAAATCAGTCAAGAGGGAAATTATAGCCAAAGAGCAGAGTGGAGGTCAGTGAATGGAAAGTGACGAAGAAGAAACATCAGGGGTAAGAAGGATTCTGGCTAAACTGACCTAACAGGATTCTTGCTGAAGACAGGCCTTGCTGGCCATACACCTCCTGGAGGATGGCAGAAGGTGAGGACCCTGATCATGAACTGAGGGTGATCAGATGTCAGGAGTGAGAAGATCTTGCTCAAGTGACTTAGCTCTTGCTAAACTAAATTTTGCAAAGAAGTGCAGAGGGGTCTAGCAGAAGATTCAGAAGCCTGACTAAAGTTTAGCCAAGCAAAGACTCTTTGTCAAAAGGTACCTGTAAATACCAACTACAGGTATGTGGCCAGTTTAAAAAATGAAGACTGAAATCTTTATAAAGATTTCTTCTTTATTTTGATATAAACATGCTGGTGTGTATACAAGCATTTTCCTTCTCTATTACCCTCTTATCCAATTTAAAATGTATAATTAAAAAAAAAATTAAAATGTGTTAATTTTCTGTCTCAGTGTTTCAGTTACACGACATCAAAGAAAAAGAGTGAACATTACCCAAAGCCTTTGTGTTCTCTTCTGGAGAAAATGATATCATGTTTTTTGGTGTTTGCAGGCTAGTTGCACTATGTTAGGCAGAAGTATAATTTTGCTATTGTCTTTATGTGAAAACTAAGTTTGGTTTACAGAAACATGTATGGGTGCCAAGTTGACAAGGGGTGGATTGTGGTGGCATTTTGGTGTGCCAATTTGTCTAAACTACACTCCTCAGTTACTCAATTAAATGTTAATCTAGGTGCTATTGTGAAGGATTTCACAGATATAATTAAAGTCCCTAACTAGTTTGCCAGAGACCAGCTCCAGCCGGGTTCAGGGTACCCCAAAGGTGGAGACGGTGTCGGCGATTGTGGGGAAGAAGAGAGAAAGAGAGAGAGAGAGAGAACGAAAGAAAGAGACTGGACTCCAGTCTAGTGCAGAAGCGATATGTGTGTTATTGGGAATTACAATGGGTCTTTTATACACAAAATCAGATGTGGGAGGGGCATCCTCCACCCACCAGAAACCTTAATCCATGAAAACTTAATCAATGAGTGCCTTTAGACCCTTTTCATATGATAATCTTAAAATCCCATAACAAAGGATAACCTAATCTGTGACTGACATGTTCTATAAACCTTTTTCATCCTAAGCTGATTGATTTATGCCAAGTTAAACAATTCTATAGAAGCTTGAGTTTTACTTTACAAACGAAAGTGGCCCATCTCAGAATGTTTGGAATGTGGCCCAGTCCAAAGTTCACAGTGGGCTACCAGCAAGTAACCCAGTCGCACTCTTTCAACAAAATGGCTGTCTTCTAAAACTATATTCTACAATTTACACCTTCAATAATCCTAAGATCATGACCCAGAAGCCTGTGACCAATTCTAAGGCTCTTAGATGTGACATGAGTTTGAATTATAAGTTGTGTGAAAGCCAAAACTGCAGTTTGCAGAAGAATAGGAGCAATGAGCTTCTAAAGTTAGCTTGTGTTTGTCCCGGTCTCAGAGTTTTTATGTTTTGAGCTCACAGGAGCTTAATCTGGTTAGTGCTAAGTAGAAAGGGGGAGGAAATGGGATCAATAGCTCCAAACACATCCTAGTGGTCTCGGGCTCAACGGCCCTTCCTGATCCCTAACACTCAGTGGGCCTCCATGGCCAGCTCCCAACACTAGTTGACTTTTAATTGACTGTTAAAATTGGGGAGATTACCTCAGTAGGCCTGACTTAGTTAGAAAACGTTAAAAACAAGGATGAGGCTTGAGAGAGAGAGGATTCCTACCTATGGGTAACAGTTTGGGCCTGTGACCGTGGTATTGCAGCCTGCTCCTGATCTTCCATTCCAGTGACTTGCCCTATAGTATTTGGACATGCTTAGCCAGCCCTCACATGAGGTAGGCAACTATATACCTGTATGTAACATCTATATCTGTGTATCTCCTACTGATTTTTCATCTCTAGTGTACTCCTGATGCACTCAAAATGATTAATTATTAAAAATATGGAATATACTATTAATTCTAGTAGCAAGTTAGGAGTGCCACAAAAACATTCAAACTGTGCTTCCTCTCACAGACAATGCTCAGAAATTAGGCAGAAAAGTGGCTTTGAATGATTCATTCATTTGCCTTCACATTGTCTCTGTCACTCCCAGGTACTTAATTTAAAACACTTCTGCTAACAAAATCCTCCCACCCCTGTTCAATCAGGCTCCATTGGGTCACAAAATAATCAACAAAATAATAGGTGGGAGAAATGGAAAATGCTTTCTTTCCCTTATTTTATTTACTACATAAAAATTTCAAGATTTTTGAGGTTTAGTATGGTATACATTTCTAATGAAAAGTATGGAATTTTCAGGTAGATATTAATTATTTTTAAATGCTAAGTATTTCCAAGGCAAGAAGCCAGAACAGGGCCAGTAGCTGTATGGAACAAAGGGGCAAAAAGTATCCATAGCCCATCTTTGTCACATGGACTTAATAAAAACTCAGAATTTCTAACTGACCCTGTGTCTAAAAGACGGCTTGAAGATAAGAATTTGACATGGTAGATTTAAAGACTAATTCAATTGGAAATAAAGTTCATGGTTCCTGCAATGACCCAATTCAAGGTGCTCTAACAGAATTATTGCAATATCAGAGGCCTACAGGGCGAGACTGTTTCACACTAGGTAACTAAAGCACTGTAGGGTGGGAACTGTGGGGAACTTTGCAATGGAGCCCCTTCCACAGGTAGGAAGAACACATGTCCCAATTTGCTCACGAGAGCTGGGGTTTATGCCTGTGGTCCTGGTGCAATAATTAACCATAAAAGTGTTCTGGTTTGACCAATAAATTCCTAATTTAATTTCACTGTTTTTTGAGAATATACATGGTATGATTTCAATCTCTTTAAAATTATTGACTTGTTTCGTGGCATAAAATAGTCTATTCTGGGGAATGGTCTATGTGCACTTGGAAAGAATGTGTATGTATTCTGCTGCCATCTGGTCAAGTGTTCTATAGAGTCAGCAGACCAAAGTGGTTGGTAACTTTGCCTTTGCCATCTATGTTCTTGATTATTTTCTATCTAGTTGTTCCATTAAATTTTAAAAGTGCAGCACTAAAGTTTTCAACTACTTTCATTGCAATGCATATCTCCTCTTTCAAGTCCATCAGTTTTTGCTTCACATATTCGGGTCTCTGTTGTTAACTACATAGGTAGATATTTGTTTTTAATTGTTACATTTTCCAGATAAATTATACTAATTATATTGATATTTTTAGCTATAATAAAATTGTATTTTAATAAGAATTAATTAGCCAAAACTGTCCTTTTAAAAATTAATCCTGTGTGATAGTTTCTGCTTTTTGATTGAACTAGGTAACATGTTTCAATTTAATGTAATTACTGATATGATTGGATGTATAGCTGTCATTTTGCTGTTTGTTTTCCATATGTATTCTATCTTTTTGTTCCTGTGTTATCCCCTTTCTTCCTTCTTTTGTGTTAGATATTTTCTAGTACGTCATTTTCATTCTTTTGTTAGATTGTTTGCTACTTTTCTTTTACTAATTTTGTTGTGATTCTCTGGGGATTAAATATGCATCTTTCTTTAAAACAATTTAGTTTAGATTATTACTAATTTAATTTCAATAGCATATGGAAATTTTCTTCCAGTATAATGTCCTGTCCTTCTCCAATGTGATATTATTGCCCTACAAATTAATCATTATAAACACAACAATAATTTTTATAAAACCCAATAATTATTTTTAAAATTATCATTTCATGCAATTGCCTCTGAAATCATTTAAGAAAAGAGTATAAAATGTATACCCATTTTCCACTATATTTCCCTGTGTAATTGCTTGACTGGTATTCTTCCTTTCTTTGTGTGACTTCAAGTTACCATCTGGTATCATTCCTAAACAATCTGAAATACTTCCTTTGGTACTTCTTGTAGTGTAGGTCTGTATAGATGTGTTCTCTCGATCTATATTTACCTGAGTAATCATTTCACTCATCTTTTTGGAAGATAATTTTGTTCATTATGGAAATTTGGGTTGACAGAAGGTTTTTGTTGTTGTTTTTGTTGTTGTTTTTCCTCCTTTCAGCACTTTGATTGAATATGTCAGCCCACTGCCTTCTGACCTCTATGGTTTCCTCTGAGAAGTCAGCTGTTAATCTTACTGAGGATCCTTGTATAGGAGTCTTTGTCTCTTTGTCTCATTTTGCTTTCAAGATTCTCTCTGTTGGTCAGGCACAGTGGGTCACACCTGCAATCCCAGCACTTTGTGGGGGCAAGTAATCTCTGTTGCTCTATCTTCAAGTTTGCTTATTCTTTCTTCTGTCTGTTCAAATCTAATATTGCAGCCCTTTAGTGAATTTTTATTTTAATTATTATACATTTTAACCTCAGAATTTCTATTTGGTCCTTTTCAAATATGTTTTCTCTTTCTATTTATTTGGTAACACATTGTTGTCCGACTTTTCCTTAATTCTTTAATTATGCTATCCTCTAGTTCTTTGAATGTATTTGCAATACCTGATTTAAAGTTTACCTATCTAAGTCGCTGATTTAAAGCTTTCCTAAATCCATTCAGGTATAGTGGCTCACACTTATAATCCCCCAACACTTGGGAAGTTGAGGTGGGAGAATTGCTTGAGTCCAGAAGTTTGAAACCAGTCTGGCAACATAGTGAGGTTTTTGTCTCTGCAAAAGACAATTATTCCAAATACAAAAATACAAAAAATATTAAATAATAATAAAAATGCAAATAATATTGAAATAATGTTAATAATATCAATATAGTTTTAATATAATAATATTGATATAAAAACAGTATTTAAAAATACAAAAATTAACCTGAAGTGATGGTGCATGCCTGTAGTCCCAGCTAAAGGATGGCTTGAGCCCGGAAGATTGAGGCTGTAGTGAGCCAGGATCACATCACTGCACTCCAGCTAGAGCAACATATTGAGACCTTGTCTCTGAATGAATGAATAAATAAATAAATAAATAGTTTTCCTAAATCCATTATCTGGGCACCCTCAGGGCCAATTTCTTTTGATTATTTTGTTTTCTGTATATAGGCTGCACTTCCCTATTTCTTTGGAAATCTCCTAATATTTGTTGAAAACTAGAAAATATATGTCTAATGTATTTTAATGCCTGTGAAATCTGGTCACCTTCCCCCACTGTTTATTGTTATTGTGCTTTCTGTTGTTGACAGCAGTTTTTGTTTGTTTGTTTAATGACTTTCTTGGACCAGTTTGCTAGTGTTTTCATTCTTGTACTGAAGTGTGTGTTTAATTCTTGGGTTCATTTGTAGTCCTGGCTTCCTAGGGATCACTCTTACATTGGCATATATTAGTAGTCAGTCAAAGATTGGTCACAATATTTCTTTGAGTGCCTTATGGTAGTAAGTTTCCCACCCTTTTTCATGGGATTCTGCATGTGCTTTGGAGTACATCTTCAGTCTTTAAAGTTCAGACAGGTTAAAAGTCGTCCTGGTCTTTCACTTCCTATTTTCACAAGGTTTCAAGGTCAGCCAAGAATGGGTAAATATCTAGGACTTCTCTGCTCTTTCTTGATGGTTCACAGGCCCCCACATGCACACATGGGCTTTTAGATCTTCAGGAGCATGTCAGAGATTTCTACAGCCTACTAGATCTGATTTCTTAGATCTTCCTTTTACATATTTAGTTGCAACTGGTATTACTGCCTTGGGGAGCTGCAATGTTCACCTTCCCTGACTGGTGCCAGTTGCCATCCTCTAATCACTGTCCTGGGAAGAAAATTTTCCCTTGGAGCTCCAAGTCAGGTCAAACAGCGACAAAACCCTGTGGAAGAGGCATTTTGTAGGTGTGCAGATTGAATCATCTCCCTCTGGTGGCAGTAAGGAGATGGGACTCTCTCCAAGTTAAAATGGTATAGCTCTCACTACTGTTATGGAAGTTAGGTAATTTTTCTTCAATAAACACTTTAAAATTGTTGTGTACCTTTAATTATATTTCCAGAGTTCTGAAATGTTTGCTTTTTGAGAATCTCGCCAGTGTTTTCACTGCTATTTAGGGAAGAGGATTCACTGAGGAACACAATCCACCATTATGGAAGACTCACATCTAGAAGATAAATTTACATGCTCAAGTACCTAAAAGATCAGACTGTCACTCAAGTCTAGACAATTGTTATCATGTGAGATTTTGTTCCTAGTGTTGCAGGATAAGCTAGAAATTTACACAAATATCCAAAAATTTATTTTATTAATTCTTAAGAAAATATTTCCTTTGAGTGGGATGCAACTGCAAACTTGGAATCCCTACCTGAAGGAGTTTCACCAAATTCAGTTCACCCACTTTCTGATATTTATTCTTTCAGTCAGTTTGCATTCATAGAGCGCCTGCCATTGGCCTAGAATAATTCTGACTGGTAGGGAGACAGTGGTAGTAACATGAATAATATATCATAAATTGAACTTAAATTAGTACATTGGGTCCATTGGAGTTCACTTTAAATTTTTCTCTCTAAGGTCTTGCACTGCAAAATATAGAATCTGGTACTTGGTTTTATTTATCTTTCAATTTGAACTCAGAAAAGCTAAATAAATTTATTTTTTCAGACTATTTTTTCCTGAATAACTCTTGAAATTTTTAAATTAGGGAAATTCTGAATAGTAAATGTTTTTTGAATCACAAGTTTCCATAAAGAACCCATGCTCATTTCAAGCCTACATAGCATCTGAGTTTAGGGTTGAGATACTCTATTGAAAATGACAGTGACAAACATAATCATGCAAATCTTTGATGGAGTGAACCTTTTTGCTACTTAAAAAGCATCACCTTATATTGCTGCAACCTGGGAAGTAATTGCAGTGATCAGAGTAATTCATATTCAAGCACTCAACATGTTTGCCAAGGGCACTGATTGTCCCAGATGTGTGAATACTGTAAAAAGACACTGAAACTAACTTTTAAATATTAAAAATACTGTTTTTACTGGGCAAACTGTGGCATTTCCAATTTTCCAAAGAAAAGATTCGTTTGGATTTGAAGCTAGTTCCCACAGAGAAGGCTAATGTTGATTGAAGACTCTGTCATAGTCAGTTATGCTTTCCCTTTGAGGCAGAACCCTCCCGATACAGTCACCATAATCATTCACGACGGTGCTCTGGAAGGAGCAATCACATCGAGACACTTGACTCCAGTCAGTCAGTGCTTCTGTCTCGCCCTCTCTCTGATGGAGATGGGAGGAGTGCTACCCTAATGTAGGTCCATTCCATCAAGACAGGTTTTTAAAATCACAGAAGCACAGATTTTATTTAAGAAGAGGCAGACTTAAAGGTCATACTCTCAGTGCAGAAAAAAAAATTCTCTAGAGCATTTTTAGTCGATAATCTTTCAACCAGGGCTTCAAGCAAGATTTTCCATTTTAGGTTACACTTTTTCTCTAAATCAAGTTGCATCTGGAAGCAATTGCTTGGTGTTGAGAATACAGAGTTAGAAACTATAAAAACTGAAATCTAGGCCTGCATCTTCTCCTAACTTGTGATAAGGTTTTGAGTCAATGGATTTACCTCTTTGGGTTTTGGTACTCCTACTTTTAAAATAGATGTTACTCATATACTGTTCCTATTTCCCATAACTTGCCTCATGAGAGACATAAGGCATTATTTCTAAGGCATTAACATCCATGACTAATAGATGAGAAGACCTACAATCTCCTTGTTAGTCTTCAGTAGAAGATGTTGGCTGTGCTGTTTTAGCTTTGATAGTTGCTCCAGAAGCATTTGAACCAAGTTATTGGATACAGGCACACACTTTTAGGCCAGCGTTAGTCAAGGGTTGCCCCGGATAGCCCTTAGACTCCTGAGAAAGTAGGGAGGTCATACTGGTTACTGACTTAGAACATTTTCTCTTTCTATTTTTTAGTATCTGTGGTGATGTCAAAAGAGATATATTGAAATATCGTGGTTTGAAAAGTAGGGCACTGTAATTTACAATTATTTTCAGAAATTTTTATTTCTTGCCTTGTTATCATTTTTCCCAAGGTGATTTTTATTATGTTCTCATTAAAGATAAACACTAAAATATAATACAAAATCAGAGAGTGAAAAATGAATGTGATCCTTCTTACTACATATTCATCGGATGTAAGCTTCAGCAGCACGCAAATGCAATAGGCATGTTTTCAAACTGAAGTGCATTGCGGGTTTTCTGTAACAAAGGCTAGAACTTGTCAAGAAAATTACTGCAACCTGATGTGGAAGACATCGTTTTCTGTTAGGATTGTGATGTTCAAAGTGGGTGTTTATGAATGTAGCCATTTGGATATAACATTTAGCATATTTTTCTGAAAACCACAGTGCAAAGCTAAACTGTAAAGACTATATAAAAGAAAGGTAACTAAACAGTAAATGGAAACAGAAGCTTCATTTTGAGACTCAGGCTCATCTTTGTTTTGGTGGGTTTTATGCCATGGTGTAAGAGAAAGCACATACGTTATTCTACAAATATACCAGCATTTTTAATAGGGAAATACTTCCTGTGTGAGTATTAAAAGTACCTTTCTGAGGACTTTTACCTTCCCATTTATGTGGTCCTGAACCAGTTACAAAGATGCAATAGAGCCTTTGCGTATACAAAGAACCAGGATAGTCACCCTGCCCTCAGCAGACACCCATCCTGATACACAATCACGGCAGACTCTATCAGACAGAGGACCCAGGGGCACTGCCCCACTGACATATATGTGGTAAGAAACAATATCTGGTTTTACCTGTTTACCTTCACTGTGGCTTAAATGAGTTCTTTCTCCAAGGGTTACTCTACAGAATTAGATTGGACCAGAGGGAAGCCACCAAAGAAGAGTTTTGTTTTCCAATAAATTTCATGATGAGCTCCTTTTATGTCATTTTCAGGAAATTATTAAAACAAAATATAAATTTTGTCTCAGTCTGTAACCCAGACTGGAGTGCAATGGTGCAACCAGAACTCACTACAGCCTCTTGATCTCCCAAACTCAAGCGATCCCCCTGCCTTGGGCTCCCTAAGTGCTTGGGATTACAGACATGAGATACTGTGTCTGGCCCCAAATATGAAATTGTTTTTAAGAAATGATATAAGCTCATAAAGATCAATTCATTTTTTATTTTTTAATGAACGTTTAAGATTCATATACAAAAGCTAACAGCAGTACGTCGATCATGAAGTACATACATCCAAGGAAGTAAAATGGAAAGGAACTCAATTACAACTTCTCACCACTGAAGCACTACACGCTGGCTGCAGGGAGGGGTGAGCAATGTTTCAGAGACAGCGAACGCACGGGCCAAGAGCCCACAATGTCGCCAAACCACTTTTCATTTTGACATTTCCTTTTCCTTCCTGGTTATTGTTCAGTTAGAGGGAGTTGTGGGGTTGGGTGGGAGATAAGTTTCCTTTCAAAAAAAAACAAGAATTTTTAAGCAACTAAATTTTTCCCTAGGGTAATATTTCATCTGGTAATCTAACATACTATATATTTGTTATTAAATTTGCATAAATGTTTGTCTATTCTATTTCTTCATGTAAGGTCATGCAGTACTTTCTTAGTTTCAGAACAGTAAGAATTATCAAAGGCAATTCATTTTGTACATAATTATCCAAGTTTCCTCATCATGAAAAATGTGCTCTTTGTGATCTCTGTTTCTTGCAATAGTTGGTCACGTAATAATCATGGAGCATTTCCTAAAATATTTATTTGCTGGGAAAATTTGTATGAAATGACATTTGAAGTATAAAAAACATTGTTAGGTAACACCTGGAGCAGTTAAAAATATACTTATCTTGTTTGTAAACTATCAGTGCAAGAGACTGAGCATCTGAGTGTCAGTCATCGTCTTCCATTTTTCTAGAAAGTTGTTTGCTTTATCAATGTGACATCTTTGAAACATCTGAAGTTACATGTAGAAACATCAAGGCAATATTATTTGTACATATTATTAAACATGCAAAAATTTTCCTGAAAGATATGCCCCAGATGCGGAGAGTCCTCCGCGCCCAAGCGCTCCTCGGTACCATGTCGCTGGAGGTATGGCTCTCGTGGAGGTTGCAAGTGCTAGGCTACTTTGAAGAGGCAGCTCCTTTGATCACCGGCTCCCTATTCAAATACGTTGCCCAGTAAACCAAGTTGAAGGTGCCAAACAAGACTGGGAATATGATCCGGGACATTTTGTCAATCTTGCTGATGCTGTTGTAAGTCTTTTTGCTTTCAGAAGTCTTCTCCTCGGTAGGTTTGACTGAGACTGAAGCCACGTTCGAGGTCCCCGCCGGGGTCTGTTCCTTTGGGATGTTTGGGGCATGGGTCATCTTCCCAGTCGTAAAAGCATTTGCTGACTTATTTAGTATAAGTTCACGCTTTTTCTGCAATATAGAATCAGAATGCAAAAACAGAGTTCTAAAGGTGCATCCCTCAGAAAAAATAAGCCTTTAAAAAAATATAGTTAAAACTATGTTGATGAAAAATACTGTTAAATTAGGAAAAAACCAAAAAGATTTTAAGCATTAGTATTTCCCTACTTTATTTTAGCTTTATCACATATACATGCTTTCAAAACAGTGTGTGTTTTAGTTTTGTTTGAAACGCTATTAAAATAGCATCATAATTTAAAAGATAAGAGATAAGAAAACACCTGTTTACCCCTGGCAGAGGGCTCTCCTCCGTGAACTTATTTTGGAATGCATCAAAAAATAAGAGAGATAGATGGGTGGATTAAACTTGGGTGCTTGGATGGATAGATGGAGAGAGGGGTGAAAGACAGATGGTGATGACAAGCATAGCTAAATGTGAATAGCAGACAGGCTATCACTGTAACATTCCTTATGCATAATAGCATTTTGGAAAAAACTCTGTTCCATTACCAAAGTGATATAGTCTCATTAAATGAAAACTGGAAAACAGGATGACAAGGAAAATATATCAGCCATTAAAAATACGGAAAAGACAGAAAGCAATATGGAAAATAGCCAAGCAGAGTGCAGGGAGACAGGGGACAGCTAGAAACAGGTCAGGGAGAGCAAGTGCCGGCAGGAGCAGGGGCACAAGGGCCACCGGGGGGCACCATGAGGAGGCTGAGGAACCATACCTCGGGAGCATGGAGGTCTGAAATCCCCACGACTGTGCTGGCCCATTAGGCACCCATTAAGTATGACCTCCTGCAGGAGGTCTCACCTCTGGGCGGAGCCAGCAAACAAGCAAGCATTCAGAAGACACTGCTCTGTCATAGCAGCGTGTGTTTTTACTGCGGAGGGATGAGCAGTTGGAGGGGACAGCCACAGTGGACAAGTCATAGACATGGGCAGGCGGCCCTGTATCCCCACCCAGGACAGACTTGCTGCCTTGCTGTGGGAAGTATGGCCAGGTGTCAGTTCTTTAGGGGCAGCCTCAGTTGCAGAAGGCTGCCTGGCCAGAGTCACACCCCTCCTGGGGAAGCCAGCCACATCTAGGGACCAGCGAGACAAGATTACAAAGTCCTGGTCATGTCCCCTGACTAGCAGCAATTCTGCCCAGGACGTCTGCTCCAGAGTTCCCTGGCGGGTGGGCCTACGCTTCACTGGGCTGGATCAACGTATTCCTCCAGAGAGTCTCACTTCTTCCTCTTTCTTTTCCAAATATAACCCCTAAGAACTGAAGTGCACCCTAAACTCTGACCCAGTGCTTATTTCTAGAGATCCCAACATAGAAGAATGGTGAACACAGTCCTTCCAACTTCCCAGGAGCAGTTTGCTGGAGTAGGTTGACATCAGGCTTGCTCACGCTCACAGTGTGTCTGCAGTGCGATGCACAACCGGATGCCCGCAGATGGTTCCCACCACAGAGCCTTCCGGCAACGGGGGTGGAATCACCAGTGCCACAGCCTTCTGGGAACAACACATGGTCCTCAGACAGACTGAGGCACACTGCCGATTCTGGATCTCTGCTAGTGTGGGATCAGATAGCACAGGTCGCCTGCATCCTTGCCCCTCCCTCCAGATGGAGCAATGAGATCGGCCACAGTGGAGGCTGAGTATGGATATGGCAGCTGCCGGTCATGGTGATGCAGTCTACAACACCAACAGCATTCCGGGTTGCTCCGTTTACCCCAGGCTTCACACTCCTCCTAGACTCACAGACACGAGCACCATGAATGCCAGGGACGCCCAGCTGCTCCCTTACTTGAGGTAGCAGCTTACAGTCCACATCATGTGACCACCTGTAGCCCAGGCAGGGAGCAGACACGTGCCTTGAAGCTGCCCAGAGCTGGGGGGTGGGAAGTCCTGCTCCCCAGACTCCATCCTCTCTCCTCTCCCCACAGCACCCTCCGTGGTGCCCTGATCTGCAGGAACACGTCCAAACACTTCTGCCAAGAACCTCCACAGCCAGAGGACACTCTGTACCTACAATGCTTCTCTGCTCTCCACCTATTGCCCAGTGCAGTCAGTCTGCTGCTTCTGTCCCACCTCCCAGGCCCCAGAACACACCCACACACGTGGCTCCTACTTGTCAACTCCTTTCCTGCTGCTTGTCCCTCCCTCCTTTCTTGAGAGGGTCCAGAATGGTTCTGGTGAGGCCTTCCTCCCCTGGGGGAGCTAGACTTGGAAGGGGAGCTTTCGTGGCTGAAACTAGAGATCAGGGGACTCCTGGCACTGGGAAGGGGTGGGGGGCAGGTGTGCAAAGTCAAGTCACAGGAGAGGGAACAGCAAGTCAAATCCCAAGAGCGGGTGCGGGCTACGGGTAATTCCCAGCTGAGTTCCCAAAGCAGAGCCAGTGCCAGAGTCCTCAGTGGAACCAGCTTGCCGCCCTGGGTGAGAGGCCAGGACATGTCATTCCAGGTCTCTTCAGTGCCTTCCAGGACTCCCGTCACTCTGGTTTTCCAGAGAACAGATGAAGATGCACACTCGGGACTGCCCTGATGGCTGTGACTGCTTCTCTCAGTATGGAGGGTCTGTTTATCTATTTTATGTGTGGTGCAATTAGCTGTTCATCACATGCTGCCTTACATTCTATGTATGTTATTCTCATCTCCCCAAGGAAATAATGTAGTCTGGCTGTTTGTATGACTTTTTTCTTCAAATGTTCCTAAGATTTAGGCACACAATTGCCCTTTAAGTACTCGATAATTAATTGCTTTGACCAGAGCTGCAATTTCCCAACAACGTACACACACAGGGTGAGGAAGCAAGTCACTCTGTGGCAGAGCTGGGTGGCAGAGGATTGTTCCCATGAGATCAGCGCCTCTTCACGAGCTGAACATTGGCCTGCAGAAGACACCGGACACACTGCCTCCTGACTGATCTAGAAACAAGCTGAAGAGTAGCTATCAGAATTAAAAACAAGGCAAATCCACCCCGAAGAGGCAGGTTTGAATATAAACAAGGCCAAGCCAGCAGACCTTTTGCTGGAATGAAGTTTGTGCTTCAAAATGAATTAGAGAAGTGACCTGTTTTAAGTAAGACTTCATAAGGACCTTGGACATAGGAGAAGGATTATTTGGGGGGGCTGGGGGGAGTAGGGAGGAGAAACACCTTGTCTTCTGCTTGATCACAGAATCAATGTGAAAGAAAGAAAGAAAAGAAACAGAGTCAGTACCTTGATCTTGGCCGCTTCCAAGGCTTTTTTGCCATCCCAGGCCCATCCTCTCTTGGTGAAGTAGTTGACCGTGGCAAACTCGATCAGCGCAGAGAAGACAAAGGCATAGCACACTGCTATGAACCAGTCCATGGCAGTCGCATAGGCCACCTTGGGCAGGGAGTTCCTGGCACTGATGCTGAGGGTCGTCATGGTCAGCACCGTGGTGACTCCTGCAGGGCCAGGCAGGGGCGGAACGGAGAAAGAAAATGGATCAGTACCGGCACCAGGGGTCCCATACCACACCCTTGAAGGTACGAGGCAAAGGCACGAAAGGAACCAGCCATTTGAATCCCAGCCTGCACCTACCTTGTTACTGTTTTTATAACCGTTAACATGTTCATAGCATTTAGAAGATGCTTATTTTATTTATCTTGTCTCTATCCTTGTAGACGATGAATGGAGAAGGGCAGTGATTTGGGTCTGTTCTGGGTCCTGGCTACCTTGAGCCAAGCCTGGAAAATGGCTGGTGCTCAACAAAGATGTGGGAATGAGGAGTGTGCATTGGTGGCACCAGAGCGAGATTCAGTGGAGAATCACATTCAGGCCATCAGTGAAATGCTTCACACAGATTCCCTACATACCTCGTAAGCAGCGGGCTCCCACAGTTAAACAAGACAGCCTCTCTTCACAAAGCTTAATCAAACCTGCAGACTTGGAAGGGCTGCGGTACAATAGAGTGCTGTATCAGAATCCCCATCTCCAAGAGGGAGTGATGTCTCCTGGAGGCTGCTGTGCAAGGTGCCAGTGGTCTCTGGAGAAGCTCAGCAGCAACTAACAGCAAGATCAGAACCCTTGGAGAAAGGCGCACCTTTAGGGCCGGCAGAGTACGGGCATCTGCTGAGTGTCTGACACTGATCTAGGCTACAGTCTTGCTGGGTAACACTAACCCCATTTTGCAGGTGGGAGCCTGAAGCTTTGAAAATATTTAGCAATGTGCCCAAACTCTCCAGCCAGTGGATGAAATGAGCTATTTCTGTCGGGATCCACGTCTGCGGGTCTCTCCCAGCCCTTGTAGCTTCCATGGGCCAACCCTGCCTATTTTCTCAAGGCAGTTTTGTCTACATGAGAGGGCACCTGTGTGGGGGAATGTGGATGTAATTCACTTGCTATCAGCCAAACTGTGTCCCCTCCCCCCATTCTTTTTTTTTTTTTGAGTTGGAGTCTCACTCTGTCGCTCAGACTGGAGTGCAGTGGCCATTCCCAGCCACCATAGCCTCGACCTGCTGGGCTCCGGCGATCCTTCCACCTCAACCTTCCGAGTAGCTGGAATTACAGTAGGCAGGCGCTACCATGCCCGGCTGATTTTTTGATTTATTGTAGAGATGAGGTCTTGCTGCCCAGGTGGGTCTCGCACCCGCAGGCTCAGGCAACCCACTCACCTCAGCCTCCCAAAGGCGCAGGATTACAGGCCGAGCCACCAAGCCCGGCTGGTGATTAATTTTAAGGCAGCATGCACATTTCAAAGAAAGCTGTCTGAGAACGTTCAGAGTAGATTTTATGAGAACTATGAAAATGCTGCAGGTTGAGTGTCTCTAATCCAAAAACTAGATACCAAGTGCTCCAAAATCCAAAACATTTTGAGCGTCAATGCGATGCCCAAAAAGAATGCTCACTGGAGCTCATTTCAGATTTTGGGGTTAGGGAGGTTCAACCCATGTAATGCAAACATTCCAAAATCCGGAAAGGTCTGAATACGAAACACTTCTGGTCCCAAGCATTTTGGATGAGGGATACTCAATCTGCATGGCGAATGTCACATAAAACAGATAGATGTTGACAATTTCAAAGCTCACAAAAAAGCTTTTAATAATGAAAAGAACTCTCAAATACATCATGTGCTAAACTCTCCTTCCGAAAGAAATCCTAAATCATAATCCTTAACATTAAATGCTTAACTAGTAGGTCAGTTTGCTTCCCAGGCTACACAGGAATTTCTGTGGTGCTTGTCATTGCTACTTTGGGTGGTGAAGGTCGGTCACAAAACACCAGTGTCCAGGCCCGGCTTTGGGACACTCACCAAAAACAGTCCTGGCTGGGACGGATTCTCGGTTCAGCCAGAAGGACACCTGGGATAAGATCACGGTCATTATGCATGGAAGATAGGTCTGGATGACGAAGTAGCCGATCTTCCTTTTCAGGTGAAAATGTGCTGTCATGATGGTATATTCACCTACACACAAGCAAATGAACAGGCATCAGACCCCAGTCTCCCAGACCTGCCAGCAGCTCCTGTGCGCTGGACGGGGGGATCACCAGGAGCCCCTTCACCCCTCTCCCACCTGGACCACCCTCTCTGCTCCCCTTCCTGCTTCACATGGATGATGCAGGTTATGGAGAGGACTGAGTCCTTTGACTCTCGGCCTCTGAGGAGCTGATGGTTGCTCTTCCTGGGGAAAATCAGATTTGTGTGTTTTACTAATCCCCAGTCACAATCTGCCTCTCTCCCACCAGCCCCCTCGCCTGCTACTGCAATCAGGATTTCAGGATTTAGCCTCCCAGCTGCAACACAGGATATCACGGTCCTGCGGTGGTGGACAGAGTACTTCCAGATTCCTTCCGAGGTTCCAGGGAAGCGGGGCAAGCACTCTGCCCAGGTGGCAGGCCCTGTGCTGTCCCCGTCCCGGTTGGAGCATGAAGACTGGCTCAGGAGGCCCTGGATCCTGGCATCTCATGCCTTCTGCCTCCTCTCAGAGACAGGTGTCCTCTGTTTTCTCTGAGATTGGAGGCATTTCCCTGGCCATGCCCCAGTGCCTTCTTTGGATCTGCCTGGCTATATGGGAGGCCAGAGGGGACCTCCCGTTCATTGCAGAGAACGATGCCGTCCTGATGGTGAACTGGTAAGAAGCTGTGGGTTAGGGGGTTGAGGGTTGGAGGGTGTGAAGCCTGCTGGGCCAGGCTTCCTGCTTCTTGAATTTGTATCTCCCTGGGTGAAGAGGAGGTGGAGGTCGAGTTGAGCTGACTGGCAGACCTTTGGCCGCAGTGTAAGGAGCGAGTAGTATGGACAGGGAGCCAGGCTGTACTGCCAACGTGAGAATAGGCCTGGGACCTACCAGGGGGCTCACCTGCAGGGAATGGTCTGCCAGCTGCACAGCCAAAGTGCTAGGACTCTGGTGGCCAACAGCACAGCTGCAGGTCTCACTGTTGGGGCCGAAGCTCCCCCGCTCATGAGGCCAGCCGCAGAGGCTTCCTGGAGCCTTGACTCAAAACAGTGGGGGAGCCATACAAATCAAGCAGGGTAAAATATACCCTCTTGCAGAAAAGCAACCCAAATTCTCAGCAGTGTTTGAAACCCAGTGGTAGCTGGGTGCTCTTCTTAGTAGCCCAAGGCAGGTGAGAGCAGGCCCAACCCCAGAGAAATGGGGATGGGGGAAGGTATATGCTCAGAGCAAGGACGGAGTTTCCACCAAAGATCCAATTCTGCCTCTCAGCACCTGAACATGAAATGCTGTTCTATTTCTTCACAGTAGAAATCGAAGTGACTCCCCTAATTCCTTTGGTGGCAATAGTGGTTGTTCTTTCCATTTTGCCTTAATTTTTAGTAGCAAAAGCAGGTATTTTTTTTTAAGACAGTCTTTTTTCAGTCGGGCTCGGTGGCTCAGCCTGTAATCCCACGCCTTTGGGAGGCTGAGGTGAGTGGATTGCCTGAGCCCGCAGGTTCGAGATTCGCCTGGTCAGGCGAGACCTCATCTCTACAATAAATCAAAAAAAATTAGCTGGGCGTGGTAGCGCGTGCCTGTAGTTCCAGCTACGTGGAAGGCTGAGGCGGAAGGATCGCCAGAGCCCAGCAGGTCGAGGCTGCGGTGGCTGGGAGCGGCCACTACACTCCAGTCTGGGCGACAGAGTGAGACGCCAACTCAAAAAAAAAAAAGATAGTCTTTTTCAGAATGCAAATAGAGGTAGAAAACCCAGTTATAAAATCTCAAGAAACTATATGAAACAACTCCAAATTCCAGTATCCTGTGTGAGCACCAGAATTCTTTACCCATGTCTGTGCCACACCACCTTCCCCTCGTTTGCATAAAACTGGCCCGTTTCCTCTGCCTTTCCCTTTGTCGTGGTAACCAAATGCCAAAGCTGTCCTCCCAGGTGCTCACAGCCTCATGGGTGCCAAGCCTAGGCCTAGGGAGGGCCCTGACTAAGTGTGTGCCTGTGGGACAGCCACACAGCTCATGTCCCCTGTGCTCTGGCAGCTGCAAGGGTGCAGGTGTTCACAGCCAGCCACACTCACCAGGGACTCCCCTGAGGATATGCTCTGAGGCTTGGGGCTTTTTCTGACCTCAGGTCTCCCTCCCTCCTTCTAGCCTTCTTTCCTCTGCTGTGGAGACACTTTGGAGGCCGAAAATATTCCCCACTTCCCACTCACAGCACTGGCCGGGGATCTTGACAGCAAGGGCTGAGCCTGTCACATGGTCACACAGTTTGCAGGCTCCGAGGTGGACCACTACCTGTTCCTGCAGACGCCCCACCAACTCTGTGTCGAGGCAGTAGGCTGGGTTTGTGCTGCGTTGCCCTTGCAGGCCCCACCAGCGTTCTCGGGTGGCTGTGCTCCGCTTCCTTTTTGGTCCTGCCCAGCCCTTCAGTGTGTGCAGCTCCGTGGTGCCTGCCCACGCCAACCCCAGCGAAATCTCTGCAGTGTTCAGAGCAGGAAGCAGGGGGGCAGGGAACTGGTGTATTTAGGAAGCTGTCTACCTTTCTCAAAGAGATTGCCCATGTGTCTTGGAGCTTGGGGCAGGGGAGTTACGTAAGCAGGTGCAGGCGGCTTCTGGGCAGTCCCTCCTCCCACGGTGGCAAATGCACTGCAGATTAACATCTGGCCTCACCCTTAATGCTGCCGCCACCACAGCTGGTGCCTCTGTGTGCAGCTGCAGGGAGCGCTGGGTGGGGAGGAGCGGAGGACTCCTTCCGGTCAGCACTCACACAGCTGTGGCCATGTCACCAAGGAGAGTGCAGCCAGGACAGTGTGCTTGGCTGGGACACCCCCCCGCTGCATATTCTCTGTGTCCCTGGCAGCACAGCCCTCACCTGTGCTGGTGCTGATGTTCTCCGTGCCCACCGTCTGCCCCATCAGGTGGTACTGGTTTAGTCTGGAGCCGTCTTCTGCCACCACCACAGACTTGGTGGAGCCATTGGTCCACACGTAGACAACTTCAGAATTAGGATACGCATCTGTGTGGGAGGGGCAGGGAGAGACGTAAGCACTAAGTCATTCCTGCCTGGAAGGTGCAAAGATGTGCATTCAAGAAGCAACAGGGAAGGTGGAGGAGATTGGAAAGTTAAAAGACCCAAAGAGGGCAACGGCTGGTCAGGCAAGGGCAGATGCCACTGCGGTCCAAGTTCCCTATTCCTGGGCACTCAGAGCCGTCCCCGTGCTTCTCGGTGCATGTCTTCTCTGCAGAGTGCACACCGGCAAAGCAAGCCACGGCACAGGCTCTCTGGAGCACCTGTGTCCCCTCCAGTCCTGACTTTGGCAAGTCACTAATTCTCTGTGCCTCAGTCCCTTCATCCATAGCACGAGGAAGTAACAGTACCTGCGTCTAGAGGCTGTGGCTACTACCTGGCCTGCATCAAGATGTGTATGTGTGGAGTACTCGAAGCAGCCCAGCCCCATTCCCTGCTCCAACCTTCCACTCTGCAGCAGGCTCTGCTGTCCACACTGTCCTGGGGGAAGGCTGGCATGGTGGGCAGAGCCTGCTCCCTGGTGTCACACCTGTGGCTATGTTACCTTGGTAGGAAAAGGCACTGTGCAGGCAGAATTAAGGTTATGGACCTTAACATCAGGAGACTATTCAAGATCTCCCGGGGGTTCCATCTAATCACTTGGACCCTCAAAATTTTTCATGAAGAAAGGCTTCACTCACCACTGCTGGCTTGAAGATGGGACAAGGAGGGCCATAAGCCAAGGGGGTTAGGTAGCCTCTAGAGCTGGGAACACCCCCAGAAGACAGCCAGCCAGCAAGAATCCAGAGACCTCCACCCACAGCCACTGGGAAAGGAATCTGCCAAAGACCTGAGGGAGTCGGGAAGCAGATTCACCCCTGGGGCCACCAATGTGGCCTGGCCATGCTGAGATTTTGTCCCCGTGGACCCAGTGCAAAGAACCAGGCCAAGGCCCCAGGACTCCCGCCTGTAGAACTGTGAAACAGCAGACATGTTGCTTTCAACTGCTAGGTTTGTGATTATTCATCACGGGGTCAATAGAAAATTAGGACAGGGAGGATAGAGAACAAAAAGAAGTCCTTCTCCTCCAGAAACTCACGCTGTAGAGGAGACAGACATGGCATGTGACGCGAGACGGCAGCAAGTGTGGTGGAGAAACACAAGCTGAAATGAGGAATGAGGCACAACTGAATGGGAGGACCCTAGAGACCTGAGGGATGTGCGCAGCTGGTGTGGCTGCAGACTGCCCCAGACAAGGGGGGCACAGATGCAGAGGCTCTGGGGTGCAGCATGCCCAGATGCCCAGAGCAGCCAGCAGGCAGGGAGGCTGGACAGCGAAGAGGGTGGAGGGAGGGCCAGATAAAGCGAGTCTTAGGGCCATTTTAAGGCTCTGGAAGTTTCTTCTGAGTGAGCCCAGGAAACCCTGGAGAGGGGTTTAAGCAAATAAGTGACATATGCTAATTTATGTTGTAAATCCCGTCACTGCAGCAGGATGCAGGTGGGAAAGGGACAGAAATGGACGCGCAGTAACATAATAATCCAAGTGAGAGGTGGTGGGAAGTAGGGGAGAGAGGAGAAACTGGGAACACATTTTTAAGGCAAAGCTTGTCTGACAGGAGCTGGCTATGAGCTAGAGTGGAAGGACACGGGTCTGGGCATCTGGGGATTGTCTGTACTGACTGGGAAGGCAGGACCCAGGCAGCCCCAGCTTTGGGTCAAGCACAGCTTGCACGGGGTCTGCTTGGGGCACTGAGCAGACCCTGGCTGTGCAGGGCTGGAGTTCACAAAGCGGTCCCCAGCATGCAGGGCATGCAGATGTCACTGAGGAGTGGGTGGCCTCTGAACCGGGAGGTCACCCTAAGAGTGAGCGCTGGTGACAAAAAGAGGGGGCGGGGCAGAGCTTTCCAGAGCGCTCAGGGTATAGTGTCAGAAGGGATAAGGAGGGACGAGCCAAGATCAGGCTGCGGCCAATGAGTGGGGCCTGTGTCATGGGCTGCAGTGATAGCTGAGGGGTCACGGGATCCAACCAGAGCACCCAGGCGGGAGCTGGTGTGTTCCTGCTGTCTCTTCAGGCCCCTGGAGACAAGTGGCATACCTGCTCCTGTCCTTGGCCCACCCTTGAACCCCACTGATGCCAGGTCAGCCCTGCGCCAGAGCACGCTGTATGCTTTCGTCCTGGCTGTGTCTGCAGGGAATGACTCTGACGCTAGGTGCAGCAGAGCCGTGTGCCCTCATGGGAGGGACATCTGGAGCTTGAGCCGGAAAGAGCTCTCAGGGCAGCCTCCCTCCTGGGATGTGCCAGGACGACCCTCAGTGGGGGCTGCAGTGGCTGTCCTGCTGAGTCTCCAGGCAAAGGTCCGCGCAGGGAGAAGCAGAGGGTCTCCTGAACAAGATTCTTACACAAAGTGCGGGTGTCTCTTTACCAATGTGCATCCCTACTCTTATTCCTGTTTTCGGTGCAAGAAGTATTGGTAACAGTTTAAAAAGCACACTTCATTTAACTGTACTTTTTTTCACTTGTATCATGTTATTTTTCACAATAGACATAATTTTGAAGTAAAGTGACAAAGCTTGTATGGAGCAAAGACAAGCCCCCCTCTGGAATGACTCACCAAGAACTCACTTTCCTCGCCGCAAAATTTACTTTCTGAATTTTATGCTGCCATTGTTTGTTCAGGGCAAGATCACTAAATGGCTCGCTGTTTGGCTTTGCCTGTTAGTCTTCTGTGAAATTTGTTTGTGTTTTCTAGGTCTGTTTGACTCCTGCGTTTTCTTTATAAGTTCTCATACACCTATTTTTTTGCTCCACATGTTGCAAAAATATTCAAGTGTGTGGCTAATTCTCTTTGGACATAGTGGATTTTTTTTAGAAACATATATATTGTAACATAGTTAAATTTATCAAAATTTCATCATAGTTTACTGTTCCCGTCTTATTCCTTCCCATGACACAAAAATTGACCGTCTTTCCCGGTCAAGGTTTCTTCCCTGGAGATGTCTTCTATGAACACTCTGGAACTTCCAGAGCTGATGGTGTTGTTTTTCCACATGGCATTCAGGTGTGGCCACACTGTTGTCAAGCTGTGCACCTCTAGACACACATCAGGGCCTGCTGCTCTGCCAGGCAAGGGTCTACCATGGACAGGCTTCCTCCACCCTGGGCCTCTGTTCTGCTCCCTCTTTCTAACCCTACTTCCATCTCAGTCTTTGTCCTGATGCACACTCCAGGGAAGCACCCAATGTGGTAAGGCAAGGCTCTCCCCTTCTCTTCTTCAGGGGTTCTGGCTAATCCTGGCCCTCCATTCACCCACTTGCATGTTAGAGGCAGTTCGTCAGGACTCATTTAAAAACCTTCATGCAATTTATACTGAACCTGAATGGGATTCACAGGTTACAGGTTATGACCTGGGGAAACATGGCAACAGATGTGGAGTCTTTTAATCATGGACACAATGTGTCTCCTCTGGTGTTCATGTTTTCCATGTTGAAATATCTTTGAATGGAGTTGTTTAACTTTCTGCCTAAATTCCCACACGTTTTTTTGCCATGTGTTCTCCCCAGATGTGTGCTCTTCCCCACTCTCTTCAGTAGCCTGTGCATCCTGCCCAGAGGACAGTCACATGAGAGGCCAACTGAGAACACTGCCAGATAGGGAGGGTCGGAACCCGGGGAATATGACCTGGGACCTGAGCCAGGTATTGATCTGCATGCGAGTTAGGTACTCTAGAGAACAAACAGGGAAAGCCCTATAGAGCGCCTGGTGAGCGCCCCCAGGAGCCACGCACACACTGCAGGTGGATGCTGAGTGGCATTCCGGTCAAGTTGGTTTTGTAACTAGCAAGCCCTTCTGGTTTTGCGCTTAGCTGACGTAGATGTGGGCGTTCACAGGGATAGCCCCGGGCGCCCCCGAGGCAAGTGTTGTGATGTCCCTTCTCTCCACGCAGCTCCAGGGACGGGGGACTGATGCTGCTCTCCTCCTTGGCAAGCGGCTTCTGAATGCCTGGTCACAGGCTCTGCCAGGCATTTCCTGCAACTCTGCAGGCTCCAAGTTCCACACGACATGAGAGCCCTGTCTTTTCCTTTTGTGTAAATGTTGCAAAGCTCTGGATATGAAGGGCCATGGCACCCAGATATGGATTTTCACAGAGCAGCCACGCTGGACTTGGGCTGAGCTGCCACAGTACAGGAGTGGGAGATCTAGTGAGGTCACCTTGCTTCCCGCTGTCTCCAGCCTGGCTCGGGAAGGTTCTGTCCTGTTGTTCAGTGCACCTGCCAGCACTTCCTTCCTGGTTCGCTTGCTTTGCACTGGGACGTCAGCCTGTGCTGTGCAGAGGGCTGTAGCCATCCCATTCACAATGCCCATCTCCTTCCCTAATCCAAGGGGAACTGTGAGTCTGACCTCCAGCCCAGAGAAGGAAGATGGGCCCCCACACTCTTGGAAGATGTCAGTAGGGTGGGAAACATGAATCCAGAAGCTCACAAATGAGTTCAGAGCTTGGGGCAGTAGGTCGTGGGGCCTGGAACCGTTCTGGGAATCAAGCAGCATCTGGTAATGCAGACATTCCTCTAAAGAGCAAGCAGAGCACAGAAAATGCTTTCCTCATGAGTGCATGCTCAGTGACAAACCTGCTCAAGGAAAAAAGGGAAAGGGGTGGGGAGCTCAGAGGTGCAGAGGAGAGGGCAGCCTTCAAGTCCATAGTGCTCTGGGGAGTGGCAGAGGCCACGGTGCAGCTGCCTCCTCCAGAGGCCTGGAGGGAGGCTGAGTGAGGATAAAAAGATGCAGCGAGAGGCCTGGGATCTCGGAGGGAGACCAAGTGAAGACAGCAAGATGCAGCAGGAGTAGAGCAGCCTAGAGTCTTGGAGCTGCTGAGGTAGGGGGATGTAAGGCTGGGTTGGCCCGCCCGGCCTGGGTGCTGGCCCCACCCACACCCCCACACCAGGGGTGGGCATGGCACAGTCACTGTGGCTCTTCCTCCAGCTCTGGGGATGAGTGGCATGTTGACCAGGGACATGCGTCTGTGTGCTGCTGGCAGGGAGGACTGTAGGGACAACCAGCCAGGGTGGAAGCTGATTCTGTGACCCGCCACCTCACTAAGCCCAAGTCCAGGACCCTTTCTCCATTGTTGAAGGACAAGGATTGGATGACAATACTTATTTTACAGTAAGGATCCAATAAAACAGTAATTGTAAGGAGATAAAAGTTACCTAAATCGTAGAGTGCCATACGATGTATCATCAGGCATGCAATCTTGCTTCTCCAACTGTTAGCGAGTATTTAATGACCTGCTGCTATTGATGACATTAACAGCATTAGAACACCAGCAAGAAGCCATGTGGCTGAATCCTGCTCTCCTCATCACGTTATGGTTGGGAATAAGTGATGCTCATGTGTGTTTCAGCTCAGTCGTTTAGCTACCAACACTACATTCTTCTTGTGTGTCAGCAGTGTGGCATTCCATCTTTTGCCGGACAGCAGTAAACCAGGCAATCAGATTTGCAGCACCACTGTCTGTCATGATTCAGAGCTCAGGAAGACATGAGGCTTGTCCTTGCGGCAGCAGAGTGGCAAGAAGGCTGGAAACATTTCCAGTGGACTTGGGAATCCGTCACCATCTTCACCGAGGCTTCCTCTGGTTGACCCTGCCTGTCCTCTCCCAGCCTTGCAAGTCCTGGGTGGGAGGTGATGATGGCACTATTTGGAAAACCTTTGAGAAGCCGTGGGTTTTTTGGCTGACTATGAAAGAAGTAAGGGGGTGTGAGCCTGACGTTCACCACCTGAATGACCTTGAGCACCTTCTTTGAGTGCTAAGCCTCTATTTTCCGATCTTTAGATTGGCGGGCAAGAACTCCCATCTCCTAGAGCTTCTGTGAGTGCCAAGTGTGCACGCTGAGTGCTCACCTACCGTTGACTCACAGGAAGCACCCTGCAAACAGTAGCTGTGATGAACGAAGCCGTGCATCGGAGAGAATCCTCACTTGGCGTCAAATCTAGTCTTAGGAAAGGTCTGCTTGAATTTGCCTTCTAATTGTCGGTCAAAAGCAAACACAATTTGTGAGTGCCTGATTATCTGATGCTGCAGGCTGCCTTGAGACACTGTGGGGTTGCCAAAAACCTAGTGGAAAATCTGTCAGACTCTGGTATTTACGACATTGAGGAAAACCAGATTAGATTCTAACAAGTAATTGAAATTTTTATGACCTGAAAATGTTCAGAACTTGAGTTCTCTGAACCCCTATATCTAGCCTCCCTCTATCTTTTAAAGCCTGGGTGGGCATGAGCAGAGCAACTGCAGCACGAGACCTCATCTCACAGCCCCTGTGTGACCTCCTCGGCCTCCTGTGATAAAAACCAGGGCCTGACAGTTGCACAATGAAGACAAGAAACGATTGCAAAACATGAATAGATAATGGTGTATTCTCTCTAGTGGCCCACTGGGTACCCAATCTCTCTGCTTTAATTCCACAGTGTAAGTGAGATCAGTGGGGTTTGGTCACACCCTTTTCCTTGCCCAGATCAACTGGGAGGTAAAGGGGTCAGTGTGTGGAATGAACACACTGCACATCTGCCTGGTGCTGATGAAGCAACACTCTCATCACTGCCCAAAGTCCATTCCTTGCAGAATCCTATGGAGTCGTTGCTGGGCCAGTCTTAGGGCAGAGAGTCAGAGGGACTGGGCTCTCTGTGTGTAAAGACTTAACGGGACTGGATCAGGAGAGAAGGAAAAGGACTACCATCCTCCCAGGAGGAAAGATCCTCCGCCTCAGAGAGAAGTGAGAGGCAGGGCAGGAGGCCAGAGGGTCTGGGGGAAGTTCTTCATATAACTGCCTGCCCCTCATAAACCAATCTGCTTTTTTTACCCTCCAACCATCAGCTCCTTCCAATTATTTTCCATTTCCCCATGGAAAACAGTATTTTCCAAGTCACCTGGCCTGAAAACTGTGATGCTGTCTTTGAATCCTGTCCCTTAGGACCCACAGATCCCCTTTTCCTATCTGGCCACCACCTTTCTCTTAGCACTTCTGATTGGTTCACAGGAACCCCAGCTTCTGGTTTTAGCTCCATGAACAATGATCCCAGCGCAAACTTCCTTTGCTCTGTAAACATCAACCCCTCTGCCTGCTACTTCGACGCTTCCACACTGGAGGCCTTTTTGGTTGGGGCTGTAGTGCCATCCTGTCATTTCCCCCAAAGAGGCTTCTCTTGGTCCCACACAACCACTGAATCGGTGGTCACTTTTTTGTCCTGCTTTCTGTTATACCTCCTTCTACTCAAACCTCATCAGATTCAAGTCAAAACATGGTCTCCACGATGAGCCTCCCTGGCTGTGGGCTCCACATGAGCTTCAGCTGCATGAACAAAGGTGTTTAACACACTTAGTTAATTGTGTCCTCCATCACCCCAGGCGCAGACATGGGTCACGCTTGTGTTCTTCACTGCCCCAGCAGAGCACTGAATGCTTAGCACACCTGCTACAAACCAAATGTCTGTGCCCTTCCCAAAACTCACATGTTGAAACTTAACACTGAATGGGATGGTACTAGGAGGTGGAGCCTGTGGGAGGTGATTCGGTCATGAGAGGGAGCCTCATGAATGGGATTTGTGCCTGCCCTTATTAGTAAAAGAGCCCCAGAGATCCCAAAGTGCCCCTTCCACCATGTGGAGACACAATGAGAAGGCACCATTGTGAAGAACTGGGACAGGCCCTCGCTAGACACTGGTCTACTGGTTCCTTGATCTTGAACTTCCCAGCCTGCAGGATTGTGAGAAGTATATATCTGTTGTTTATAAGCTCCCTACAGCCTGATTTATGGTATGCTGTTAAAGCAGCCCAAAGGGATGAAGACAAAAGCTGGTACTGAGAAGTGCGGGGTGTTGCTGTAACAAACACCTCAGAATGTGGAGGTGGCTTGGGGGATGGGTCACGGGCAGAGGCCAGAGGAGTTTTGAAGTGTGTTCCAGAAAAAGCCTGCACTTAAATGAAGGCATGTTTAAGATATTTCTGGCAAGGCCCAGAAAGCAGAGGAGAGTTGTGATAAAGCCCCTACCTTTCTAGGGAATATCTGAGTAATGTTGAAGAGAATGCTGGTAGGGGTGCAAGAAGTCAAGGTCGTTCTGATGAGGTCCCATGAAAATAAGGAGGATGTTACTGAAAGTGGAGGAGACAGATCACAACAATCTATCCACCTTAGGCATCATTTCTTCCAGTACAGGAACTATTGAGTCAGAACTACAATTGAATGATAGAGACATGGTTTGCTTAAATTCAAGACCAAATGCTGATGTTATGATCCTGGGAGTTGTCTTACGAAAAATTAAATTGATACGATTTCACTGAGCTAGTGTCAGAACTTTTGTATTAAATTTTTTTAAAATTTCAATAAGTTACCAAAATAAAGAAAGTGGAAGAGAGGCAATCCTCCTCATAAGGTGACAAAGAACTTGGCCATATTGTCTTTGTGTTTGAGCATTTCGTGGAAGGCAGAACTTGCGTGTCGCGAAACCAGATATTTGGCTGAGGACATTTCTGAGAAAATTGTTGAAGGAGCGGCCTGGTTTCTCTGAATATTTGTAGTAAAATGGGAGAAGAGAGGGTAACTTAAAGATGGAATTGTTAATTAAGAAGGAAGCAGAACTTAAGGACTTGGAATATTTTCTACCTATCTACTGGCAAGGAACAAGCAGGTATGTTTGGGGAAGAGCGCTAGGGCTGTGGCCAAGTGGTCCTTCCATCAGGACATCAGGCAGCAATTCCAACAGGAGCCAGAAGTAGCCCTGAGACAGGGGAAGAATGAAAGCAGGAAGGCTGCCACATACAGGACATAGATGTGCTGTGGCCTGCCCCAGGTGCTGCCTTAATCACGGCCCTGCTCTCCACACTCCAGTGCCCCACCCACCAGCTGCCCTAGGTGCGGTTCTGGCCTCAGTGGGGCCAGCAAGGCATCCAACAGAGATAGGGAGGGCATAGCTGCCTCCACTTAGAATTCAAAGGACAGGGCCCTCCCAATACAGCGAGGGGGGGCATGGCTGTCACTACTCAGAATTCAAAGGACAAAGGCCTCCCAGCAGAGCCACGGGGATCATGGCCGCCTCCACTTAGAATGTGAAGGGCAGAGGCCTCCAAAACAGCCAGAGGCATGACTGCCTCCACTTAGAAAATTCAAAGAATGGGGTCTTCCAGCAGAGACATGGGGACATGGTTGCCACCACTTAGAATTCAATAAACAGAGGCCTCCAAGCAGAGGTGGGGCAAGGCTGCCTCCACTTAGAATTCGAAGGACAAGGGTCTTCCAGCAGAACCCAGGCTTGAGACCCCAGCCCCAGAGAGCTGTGAGGCCATGCACAAGCTGCTACAGGGGCAAGGGATGCCCCAAGTCATAGGGGCCAAAACCCTGTCTGGTAAAACTGCTGGGATACAACCACTGCCCCAGTGCCACTGGAAGGTGGGACCTCCTCCCCAGTGAGCCTAGAGGGCAGAACACGGAGCCACAGAAGGTTATTCTCAAGTCTTATGATCTCATGGGATATACCCCACTGGGTTCTGACTTCTTCTGGACCTGTCCCTCCTTTCTTCCTTCCCATTTCTTCCTCTTGGAATGAGAATGTTTATTCTCTGCTGGTTACCCCACTGTGTTTTGAAAGCATGTAACCTTCTGGTTTCACAGTTCACAGCTAGAAAAGAATTTTGCCTCAAGACAAATCATACCTTGAGTCTCACCCATACCTGATTTAGATGAAATTTATTGTTTGTTAAGTGTCTGTTTTTTAATTAATTAATTTTGCTTTTAAGGATGCGGAGTACAACTCAGGATTAGGCATACAAGTGGTCATCATATAGGCAATGTTTGGTCCTCCATTTGGTCCCCACTTTGCCTGGTTTGAGATCAGGTACACTAACTGATGTTGTGCCTCCCCTCTTCCCAACCCTGGCAGTATCCCCTTCCTGCCAATTACTTTCTTGTAGTTATACGGTAAATGTTCAAGGTCCGCTTATGAATGAGAACATGTGGTACTCTGTTCTTTGTTTTTGCAATAGATCACTGAGTATAATAGACTCTAAATCCATCCAAGTTGGTAAGAAATCCACGTTTGTCCTTCTTTATGGCTGTGTAATATTCCATTGAGTATATGTATTATATTTTTTAAATTCAGTCCAGTTTCGATGGGCAGCACAGTTGGTTCCATGTTTTTGCTATTGTGAATGGTGCTTCAATAAACATGCATATGCATGTATTATTTTAGTAGAATGTTTTGAGTTCCTCCAGGTATATTCCCAGTAGGGGGGGTGCTGGGTAATATGGAAGGTCAAGGTCTAGTTCTTTTAGAAATCACCACACTGTTTTCCAAAGAGTTTGCACTAGTTTGCATTTCCACCAGCAGTGTAGAAGCATTCCTTTTCTCCACATCCTCGCCAGCATCTGTTATTGTTTGTTTTATTAATGATGGCCATTCTTACTGGGGTGAGGTAGTATCTCAATGTGGTTTTGATTTGCATTTCTCCAATGATTAGTGAGGTTGAGCACTTTTTCATGTGTCTGTTGACTGCCCATATCCTGTTATCTTCTTTTGAGAAATGTCTATTCATGACTTTTGCCCACTTTCAAATGGGGATGTTTTTTTCCTTTCGCCATTTTTGAGTTCCTTGTAAATCCTGGATGTTAGGACGATATCAGATATACAGTTGGCAAATATTTTTTTCCATTCTGTGGGATGTCTCTTGATGGTTTCTTTTGTTTTGCAGGAGCCTTTCAGTTTGATGAGGTCCCACTTGTCTATCTTATCTCTTATGGTCTGGGCACTTGTGGTTTTGATCAGGAATTGGTCGCCAGTTCCAATTTCCATAGAATGTCTCCTGCATTTTCCAAGGTTCTTAAAGTTTTATGTTTTATATTTAGGTCTTTGATTCATTTAGAGTTGATTTTTGTGTACAGTGATAGGTAGGGATCCTGTTTCAATCTTCTACATGTGGTCAGTCAGTTTTTCCAGAACCATTTACTGAATAGGTTCTCCTCTCCCCAAGTAGTTGGTAGAGGCTTTGTGGAAGATGAGTTGGTTGAAAAATTGAGGTTTTGCTTCCAGAATCTCTATCCTGTTCCATTGGTTCATATGCCTATTCTTGTACCAAGAATAGGCAGTATGTTTGATTATAGCCTTATAGTAAAGTTTAAAGTCTAGAAGTGTGATACCTCCTACTTTGTTTCTTTAGCTAAGGATTGTTTTAGCTATTCATGGTCATTTATGTTTCCCTTATGAATTTCTGTATTTTCATCTCCAGGTCTGACAAGAATGATGTTGGTCATTTAATGGGTATTGCGTTGAATCTGTAGATTGCCTTTGGTAGGATGGACATCATTTAGATGATATTTAGATAAGACTTTGGACTTCAGACTTTTGAAATGATGACATGAGAGGGGCATAAATTTTGCATGTCTGGGGGCAGAATGCTGTAGACTGAATGCTTGTCTCTCCCCAAAATACATGTTGCAATCCCAACCCCCAAGGTATTGGCATTAACAGGAGGGGTCTCCAGGGAGGTGATTTGGTCACAAGGGTGGAACCCCATGAATGAGGTTTTCTTGTCCTGTCTACCACATGAGGACATCTGTGAACCAGGAAGACCTCACCAAATGCTACATCTGCCAGTGCCCTAATCTTGGACTTCAAGACTCTAGAACCAAGAAATAAATTCTGTTGTTTATGAGCCACCCAATATATGTATGTCTGATACAGCAGTCTGGGCTGACTAAGACAATATCCAAAGTGCCTTTTCACTAATAATTGAGTCCACTGGGTGCCTTCTCATTGTTTTTATAAGGGTTCTAATCTCATTCAAGGACTGATCCTCATAACCTAATCACCTCCTAAAACCTCACCTCCCAGGACTATTATATCAGGGATTCAGTTTTAACACATGAATTTTAGGAGGATACAAACATTCAGACGACAGCAGCATATCAAGGCTAACTAGTGCATCGATGTGATTGTTAAAACAATCTAAACTCATGTACAACACAGATAAGACTTCAGCGTGCTTCTGAGACCTCACAGACTGTACATGTACATGTTCACATCAGATTCTCGGAAGCCAGCGTTCTGATTATCCGTGTCCAGGGTGAATTACTTCATCTAGGGGCTGGGAAGGCAAGAGCAGACTCAGGACCCCACACGTCCGAGTGTGTCAACAGCTCATGGCAGTGAGACACACCCTCGTCTCCTGAGATCCTCCCTACTGGATTTCCACCAAAGAAGTTTCAGGTGTAATTTAGCAGATATTTCACAAATCCAGATGTTCTCTCACAGCTCAATTTAATATTCCATGCATCCCTCCACAAGTAAAATAAATAACAAAAATATAATTCATTTCTTTTCTAAATAGTCTTGATGTAAGTACTTGATTCCAAATGAAAGCCCATGCCATTATCTTTAAGGAATTTCCTTATGGACTGGAAGATATTGTTCTGTAAGTGAGGGCTAATCTCAAAATTTGTTCGAATTCATGATCATAGAGACAGCAATAACAGAAATGTCTGTTAATTCAGCTCTGCACTAGAGACACCAGAGCATGTGGCTCATTAGAATAATGGCTCAGATTGCATTCCTTTGTCTCCTAATAGCAGAGGGCTGTTGAATTGAGTAATTTGAAATTCATTATCCTATCATATTTAGCCTCTGCACACTCAGATGCCAGTGGTATAAGTGAACGAGTTGGCCAAGCAGATATTTTTAGTAAATCCAAAAGATGAAAGTAAGAAAAAAACTTGATTGTACACCACTTCTCCTCTTAAAATTATCATATGCTGAGCTGAAACCACATGAGCTGAGGAAAAGTGAAGTTTGTATAGTCTTTTAGCTCTTGGCCAACTGTATACATAATCATAAAACATAAGTAAAATCCCTCTGATTGTTTTGCATATTCTAGTAATGATATCAACAGCAAATATAAAAAAGATCAACATCTGAAGCAAATCAAATCAATCTTCAAAGTATAAGGCAAATAAAAAAATTGACAAGAGAGTTCAAAATTGCTATTGCATTCAATAAATGTTTCTGTTGGTTTTATTGTATACTTACAACCCTGACCTTATTTCATTGACTGTAGAAAGTGAAACAATCCATCGGATGGATATTTTAGCTTTGAATGTAACAAATGACTTAACTGCAGCTGGCCAGTTGTTAAATATGACATGATTTGGGGAGGAATGATTAGATCATCACATATTTTCCTTTACCAATTCACTTTTGTCCTGCCTGCCCTGCAATGTTATGGTTAAATCTGGTATCACACTGATTTGAACTTATTTAACTGGTAATCAAAAAGATAATAATCCTTGACTCTTAGTGTTTTGTTTTTTATAGAATCAAAGACTTAATTTTTACACGCAGAGTGCGGTCTAATTTGAAGTTGTGCAACCCCTTTCCCTCTGGGGACAGAAGCAACTTATTTTTCTTCAGGAACATGAGTCAGTGATTCCCAAATGAAGAGCCCTAGGGATCTTTAGAGAGTCTTTGTTCCAAGTGACAATGTCCTCAGCCAGCCCATGAAAGCAAGTGATTGAAGTAAGCCCTAGTGATAGGCCCTTTCCATTATGTCATTTACCTCAAATAAATGTATACTTTAATCCCTCTTTAGCGGGTGAGGATTATAGTTTGAAAGAAGTGCGTTATTTTCATCCAGTTCAACTTTTGGCTCATGACACATATTTTCTCTCCTACTTCCAAAACTTCCTTTGGAATGATGGAAGTAAAATAAAACATGATTGCTGAAATCAAGAGGTTTCATGTCTAGGAATGACAGGGTGGCTGCCATTGGGTGACATCTGTTTCCTCTGAATACCATATGAAAAATCGTCCCCAAAGGCACTGGAGAGAGACCAAGTGCATGTGGAAAGTAGACAGAAAGACGCTGAGAGGAAGCAACGGCTTTTGACTCAAGGAGTTGGAGTCAGAGCAGTGAGGTAGCTGGTGCTCAGACAGGACCCCTGTCTCCTGAGCTTGAAGAACCAAAAGGAAGATGCGGAGTGAGATGCAAAATCCTGGAAAGAAAACAGTCACTGAACGAGAACCCCGGTGTGATGAAGAGAGAAGCACATGACCTCTGCCCAACTCTCCAACCCACCCCTGTACTATGCGGATGCATGTAGCATAAGCCCACCAGCTCCTCTGGAGCCCAGGATCCCTGACATGTCAGCTGCTGTCTGTCTCAAGAAAGATATAGCTTGGCATACAGACTCAGTCAAGGTAACTGGCTAAAAACATAAAACAAATTAAAGACAAGCTCTCTAAATTCAACAGAATCCAGAGTCTCTGCGACATAGCATTAAAATATCCAGGAAACAATTCAAAACTATTAAATGCTGCAGAAACAGAAAAAAAAAGGACTCATGCTCAAGAGAAAAGGCAATCAATGCAGACTGAGTCCAAGAGGATTCAGATGATGGATTTAGCATGCAAAAATTTTTAAGTAGCTATTATAAATATGCTTAAGGATATAAAAGAAAATACGTAATGTTCTATAATGAAAAATTGCTGCAATAAAAGCCCAAATAGTAAATCTTAGCAGGGAAATTGGAAGCAAATGTAAATTTTAAAACTGACAAATGCTATATATTAAATACAGAATTTATTGTTTGGGTTTAACACCAGATTGGAAACGACTGAAGCAGGGAAGCAGAAGGAAATGGAAGGGACCTGAAGCAGAGCTATAGAAGTCATCCCACACGAAGCATTTAGTGGGAAAAAAATACTTTAAAATACGAGCACACCCTTACTAATCTGAGAGACCAAACCAAAATTGTCAGACGTGTCATACATGGGCCCAAATGGAAAAGAGACAATGGGAAAGAAAAAATACTAGAATGAATAGTGGTCAAAATGCCTTAAATTTGATGACAGACATGAATGTAATAGAGCCAAGAGGCTCAGCAAACCCCAAGAAATATAAATAAAAATAAAAACACATCTAGGGGCTTCCATTTTCAGGAAGATGCAGGGGTAGTCTTGCCTTTTTCCTCTCACTAAACTGAAGTAGACACTCTGGATATTAAATATAAAGTAAATGCAGAAAGACTCCTAAAGTTAGAAGACACAGAAAGGCAGGCCTTGGGACCCAAGAATGGCCCAGAGGTATATTCTTTGGTTTTCATCTAGCCTGACACAGGCCAGACTTGGGGGTGAATAAGTCAGCACCCTGGAAATGCCAATGGACACAAACAGCAGAGGCCTGTGTGATACAGCTGAAAGACCAGAAAAGGAGCAGCCCAGTGAGGCAAAACCTGTAGACACTAACCACTGTCTTCCAATAAAACATCAAAGAAAAAAGTGCAGCCTCTCCTCATACCAATACAGCAGAGACTGGGTGGGGAGCCAAGACCTCTGCTCTCCCTAGGCCCCCAAGCCACTGATGGAGCCAGGACATCAATCCTGCCAAGAGGCAGTGAGGCCCATCCTCCTCGTGGTGACAGAAGCCATGTGGAAGGTTCCCCTTAAACAGGCAGTGGCAGTGCGCCCTGCCCTGGCTGGAGTCCTGTCCTAGGTAGGCGACTGGAGGTTCGGCAGTAATGGGGCTACCTTAACCGACATGGTGTCAGTGGAGGCTATTTGGGGAAGAGGGATGAGCACCCAGGCTCCTCCCATGTGGGGAAACCTCAGGGAAGCCCAGCAAGGAGCTGGAGGTCGGGGTCCTACCCAGAGTCACAAGGAGCCCCAGGCATCCTTGCAGCAATAGAGGCTGAGTTGGAACTTGGATCTCTGCCCCCACCTAGCGGTAATGAGACTGTGTTGCACCTTCCCCGGCCAGTGTCAGAAAACAAATGAAAACGGGCAGCTAGAAAGGCTTAAACAATTCAGAGCATTGACATATGATGCACAAAATGCCCAGCTCCCATTAGAAAATTATTCATCAAATTAAAAATCACAAAGATAAAGCTGAATAAAGATAAATAAATCAGTAGATGCCAAATCAGAGATAACAGAGATGTTGGAATTACATGATAAAGACTTTTGAGGCAGCCATCAAAAAAATGATGCAATCTCCCATTACAAATATGTTTGGAACATATTAAAAATACTGAAAGTCGGCTGGGCTCAGTGGCTCAGCCTGTAATCCCATGCTTTGGGAGGCCCAGGTGAGTGAATTGCCTGAGTCCACGGGTTTGAGACCCGCCTGGGCAACTTGGCGAGACCTCATCTCTACAATAAATCAGAAAAATTAGCCGGGCATGGTAGCACGCGCCTGTAGTTCCAGCTACTTGGAAGGCTGAGGCGGAAGGATTATCGGAGCCCAGTAGGTTGAGGCTGCGGTGGCCGGGAGTGTGCCACTGTACTCCAGTCTGGAAGACAGAGTGAGACTCCAACACACACACAAAAATAAAAAATAAAAATACTGAAAGTCTTCACATAGAAAGAGAAGAGATTAAAAATGGAAGTTTTAGAACAGAAAAAAGCAATAACCATAATTAACATGATCTAACCAAAGCTTAGAGACAATGCACCTGGTAAGCACAGAATATACATTCTTTCCCAGTATTCACAGAACAAATATAAAAAACAGACCATATTATACATCATAAAACAATTCTCAAAAATGACAAAAAATGAAATCATGCAGTGTTTATTCTCTGACTACAATGAAATTAAACTAGAAATCAATGACTGAAAAAATAACAAAAAAAAAATCAACAAACATTTGGAAACTAAATTGCCCACCTGCATAGATGATAGAGCAAATCTCAAGGAAGTAAAAAATGCATTTAACTGAATTAAACAGAAAATGTAATAGATAAACATTCTAGCAAAGCAGCTAGAGCAGTGCTACAGGGAAACTTGTAGCACTGAATGCATATATTAGAGGAGAAGAAAAGTCTCAAATCAGTAATTCAAGTTTCCACCTCAAAAATCTAGAAAAAGAAATGCAAAGTAAACTGAAGAAAATAAATTTAAAAGATAAAATCAGAAACCAAAGAAATAGAAAACAAAAAAGCAATGAAGAAAATCAATGAAACAA
Organism: Carlito syrichta; assembly: GCF_000164805.1. Lineage (NCBI taxonomy): Eukaryota > Metazoa > Chordata > Mammalia > Primates > Tarsiidae > Carlito > Carlito syrichta. Next base: position 179,100 of record NW_007247327.1, read on the forward strand.
AGATCTGTTATTAATAACAGTTCAACAAAATTGACAAACGTCTATAAACCTTGATGAAAGAAAAAGGAGAGAGAGAGAGAGAAGACATAAATTACTAACATTAGGAATGAAAGAGGAGGTTTCACTACAGTCATTGCAGATATCAAGAGAGCATCAACAACTGTGACCAAGTCTTTACAAATTTAATAACAGATAAAATTAACCTATTTCTCAAAAAACACAAATTACTCAAACTCACCAATCATGAAGTAGATAGTTTAGATAGACAAACTATTAAGAAACTTTAAATTATAAAAATCTCTCCAAACAGATATCTTGAAGCTGATTTCAATGGAGAATTCTAACAACTATCTTTTTTAGAGACAGAGTCTTGCTCTGTTGCCCAGACTGTACAATTACAATTCATTGCAACCTCAAATTCCTGGGTTCAAGCGATCTCCCTGCCCCAACATATTTAGCTGGGATCAAGGGGCATGCCACCACATAGGCTAATATTTTATTTTTTGTAGAGAGGAGGTCATGTTTTCTTTCCAGGCTGGATTTGATTGAACTCCGGGCCTCAAGTGATCCTCCCAAAATGCTGGGATTACAAGTGTGAGTCATGGTGCCAGACCCAAGAAGACTAACAAACATCTTAATGCATTAATACACATTCTACATAATATTTTCCAAAAATTAAAAAGGAAAGAACATTTCCCAATCCATTTTACAAAGGAAAGATTACTCTGGCACCAAAACCAAACATATTGCCAAAAAAAATGAAACTTCTCCAGATAAATATTCTTCATGAACATGCAAAAAAAAATCCTTTACAAAATATTATCAAACTGAATTTTAAAACCACATAAAAATAAATTATACACAGTGATCAAATGGAGTATATTCCAGGGATGTAAGGTAAGACTGTAATCTACCATTTGATCTGGCTAAAGAAAACTCACATAATCATATCAATTGATGCAGAAAACACTCTTGACAAAATTAATACCCATTCATGACAAATGAAATCAAAATACTCAGAAAACTATTAATGGAGGGCAACTTCCACAATTTGATACAACACTTGTATCAACATAAAACTACTATAACTAACACTATTCTCTTTTCTTTTTTTTTGAACTGGAGTCTCACTGTGTCACCCAGGCTGGAGTGTAGTGGCACACTCATGGTCACCCTGGTGACAACCTATTGGGCTCTGGCGATCTTTCCGCCTCAGCCTTCCAAGTAGCTGGGACTACAGGTGTGTGCTATAACGTCTGGCTAATTTTTTATTTATTGTAGAAACAAGGTCTTACTAAGTTCCCTGGGCTGGTCTTGAATCCACGGGCTCAGGCAATTCACTCGCCTCGACCTCCCAAATTGCTGGGATTACAGGCTGAGCCATCGTGCCCGGTCTACAATTAACACTATTCTTAATGGTGAAAGACGGAAAACTTCCTTAAGACTAGGAACAAAGCCTGAATATGTGCTTTCACCACTCTTACTCAACACATTACTAGAAATTCTAGCCTGTGAAGGGCAAGAAAATAAAAAGTTTACAGATAAAAAAGAAAGAAAGAAAATTCTCCTTGTTTGCAGACATTATGTCTGTGAAGAAAAGTTAAAGTCATTTTTTAAAATTCAAAACAACAAGTAAACAAACAAGCAAATGCCTAGTAGTGCTGGTAAGAGTTTAGTAAGGTGACAAAATAAAAGATGAGTATACAAAAAGCATGTGTTTCCCTATATAATCGCAATGAACATGGAGAACCTTAAATTAAAACTACAATGCCATTTACATTTCCCTTATCACAATAAAACATTTGTATATAAAGTAAACAAACCATACATAGAACTTCTATGCTGAAAACTATAAAATACCAAAAAAAAAAAAAAAAAAAAAATCAAAGATGTAAAGAAAGGAAGGAACATATGTATTGGAAAATGTAAAATTTCCCATAAGTTGTTATACAAGTTTTATCCAACTCCTATGAAAATCCAGGAACACTTTTTATAGATATTCTAAGATCATTCTAAAAATCGTGTTAAAAGCAAATGAACTGGAAGAGATAACATAATTCTGAAAAAAGGTAAATAAACTGAGAGGAGTCAGTCTACCCAATTTCAATACTTACTGTATAGCTACGTTTTAGTATTGATGGGGCAATACACACATAGATCAACATTACAGATTAGAGAACCCCAAAAGAGAGACATGAAAATATTCCCAACTGACTATTGACAAATATGCAAAAGGAATTCAATGGAGGAATATGGTTTTTTCAGCAAATAGTATTGGAGTAAGCAGGCATCCACAGCCAAAATAAAATGAAACTAGAACAAGATATTTTATCCACCGAGATCAGGAACAAGGTAACGATGCCTCCCGCACCACTCCTTTCAACACTATATTAAAAATCCTAGCTAATGATAAGGCAAGTAAAGTAAATTAAAAGTATAAATTAGAAGAAGAAATAAAATTGCCTTTGCTAACAGATGACATGATTGCCCAAATAGAAAATCTGAAAGAACTGACAAAATAATCTCTTGGAACTAGCAGCCATTAAAGCAAGGATATAGAGTTAATATATAAAAACCAACCATTTTCTTACATACTAGCAATAAAAATGTGAATTTTATATTTAGAACACAATGCCATTTACATTAGCATTCAAAGAAATTAAATATCTTAGACATAAATCTAACTATATATGTGTGTGTACTATTTATGTGTGTATATAAATATATGTATATACACACTTACAGAGGTTACCAAAAAATGTATACACATTTAAGAATGGAAAATAACTGTATTAAAATTGTAATGCTAAATAAGATGAATACAAGTCATATTTGACTTCTGCAATTACAAGAGGTGCTCAAAGTGGTTACCATCAGCATCCCGACACTTCTGATTACAGTGAACACTTCCCAACATCTCTTAAAATGTGAATACATTTTTTTTGGCCATAATCAGAAGTGTCTTAATGCTGATGATAAACATTTTGAGCACCTCTTGTAATTGCAAAAGTCAAACATGATTTGTATTGATCTTATTGAACATTTCAGTTTTAATACAATTTTTCCTTTCTTATTAATAAAATGTGTATACATTTTTGGCACCCTGTGTGTGTGTGTGTGTGTGTGTGTGTGTGTGTGTGTGAGATTTGGATGAGGAAAAATGCAAAACTTTGATGAAAGAAGTCAAAGTAGAACTAAGTAAATGAAGAAATATTCCATGTTCATGAATAGGAAGACTCAATAATGTCAAGATGTCAGTTCTTTCCAATATGATCTATAGATTCAGTGCAATCCCAATGAAAATTCTAGCAAGTTATTTTGTGGATATTGGCAAACTGATTATAAAGTGTATATCAAAAGGCAGAATATTCAGAATATCCAGCACAATATTGCAGGAGAACAAAGTTAGAAAATTGACACTACCTAATTTCAAGACTACTATAAAGCTAAAGTAATCAAGAGTGTGAAATTGGTAAAAGAACAAACAATAGACCAATGGAAGAGAAAAGAAAGCCCAGAAGTTCAAGACTGCAGTTAAGCATTGATAATGCCACTACACTCCAACCTGGACAACAGAGTGAGACCACAAATCAGAATAGAAAAAGAGCAAGCAAGAGAGAGACAAATAATTTTTCAGAAAAACAAAAGCAGGATTATATCATCGGTAGACCTGCTTTACAAGAAGTAATCGAGTTTTTCAACTTGAAATAAAAGAATGCTAAACAGCAAAGTAATAGAGAAGAAAATTTGCTGGTAAAGGTAAATGCATAAATGCACAGACAAATACAGAATACTGTGTTATTCTATCAGTGGTGGGTAACTCACTTATAATTCTAAAATAAAAGACAAAACGCAGACGTATTAGAAATAATTATAATTTAAAATATCAGTGAATGCACATTATAAATGAAGGCAAATTATATCATCAAGTATATGGGAGGGAGTGGTAATGGTACGGAGTTTTTGTATGTGATTGAAGTTAAGTTATCATAAAATGGAGTTCAGAAATAAGTCTATGCATCTATAGTCAACTGATCTTTGATAAGAGTGTCAAGAATACAAAATGGGGAAAAGACAGTCTCTTCAACAAGTGGTGTTCCTTTTTAAAAAGAAAAGAAAAATACTTCAACAAAAGACATAAAAAAATTTAATACTTAGAAAAATAAATACTTCAAGAATACTCAAAAACATTTCTGACAGTGTATACTTTTAAGCACTGTCACAGTAAAGAAAATGGATGACATTTCCCATTAAGAAAAAGACCTTCCCAACTTGGCTATCTAGTGAAACAGGAAACTTAGAGGAAAAAAAATTTATAAAGGATATCCCAGGCAAGAATTAAAGAAGAAACTAGTGTGTCAATATTAATATTAGACAAAAATTAGCTCCACAGCACAAACTGGGTCAAAGAGATGGTTTACAGTGATGAGACATGCATTCGGTCAAGAAGCTGTAAATACAAGGGAGACAATGAGCAGGGGTGGGATACTTTAACTGGTGCTGCTCTGCCACTTTCAAACCTCTCACAAAAGCTCTTGCCTATGTTACGAATGAGGAAAGAGGCCCAGAGAGCCTAATTACCTTGCCCACAGTCACTCAGCAAAGGAGTGGGATAAGGAGGATTCAACCCCACACAGCTTTCATGCTTAATCTCCCGGGGACATGCTGCTTTCGAAAATGAACACTTCACACAGCATGAGCACTAGTGCATGGCAGAAGGAAAGAAGAAAACAACAGATCAGTTCCAACCCTGCTTCGAATGTCTCACAGATGGGAATGAGGCTGCAGCCACCCGTGTGGGCTGGGGTTAGCATCCCCTGTCTGGAGTGGCTGGATTCCGGAATTTCTACCAGACTTGGGTGTGTATGCATGCAGTATTTGACACGAAGAACCTGTTTATGTTTCCAAGTAACACATAGTTCCTACGATGCTGAGTGTTCTGGATGAGCAGTGACTATGAACATGACAGACAAGGTCTTGGCTGTTATGGAACATTCTAGAGGTGAGTCAACACAGCAGTGGCCACAAAGCAGTATAAAAGTTACTAGCCAGGTATTGAAAACTGGGAGCCCCTTCGAGGAGGTGACCACAGTCTGAGAAGTGAAAGTAAGAGAGAGCCACCAGGTGAGGGTCCGTGAGCAATGCCTCCAGAGGAGCACGTTCTGGGTTGCTCAGCGCCTCTAGCGGACTGCACGTCACCCTGTTCTGGGGCATGTGCGGAGCAGATGTCAACGTTCCCATTTTACAGACAAGAAAATCAGTCTGGCAGACTCCTGTGAATCATGCTTATTTATAGGCAGAACCTAAATTATTCTGAATAAACGTGGAATTGACCCCAAAAGTATGTCCATGGTTCTTACTTGTGAAAATAACTTACAGCTGCCAAACTTCAGTGGGCAGGCGTGAGCATCCATTGGGAAGTCTTCAAGCTGCATGGGGCACTCAGCAGAGATAGTCAAGCTGGAAAATATAAGACGGAGACCTCTCAATGACTCGCTAGCTCTAGCTACATATGGAGCCACCACTTGGTCCCAGAAAGTCATATGAAGTTCTTATTTTAATGAATATCCTTTATGAAATTGTCTAAACTGCAACCACCAAATTACATGAGTTTTTGTTGTAAATGAATGTCATGCAGAAATAAAGCTTAATCAACCTACTTGGGAGTGCTGTGGCTTGGGGTGTGTGTCCCTATACAGATATTACCAGCTAAAAACAGTTTGAGATGCCTTTTAAAATTATTTATTCTTTGTTTCCCATGCCTTACTGAGCATTATCTAAAAAGCTTTCTTTGACAAGGCTGAAAATATATGCATTTTCTGAAACAGCTTTATAAGCTCAAAAAATGGATATAGGTGCAATGGACAGTTCAAATTTTGACCGGATCCTGGCTATAGTCATTGTGTTGTGAAACTGTACAGAGAGCAAACTTGGGTTATAATAGCAACCTTCTGGTACAACCTAATTATAATGTTTTTAATCCAAGCCTAGCTTTCCAAATAATAATACCACCAAGCTTTATCCTGTCATCAATAATTACAGTAATGACAGTAATAATGGCTGGTACATCTGTGTCAGGCACTGTGGGAAGGGCTTTACCTGCATTAGCTCATCTCAGCCCAAAAGTGCAATGCAATCTGTTGCTATGACCACCTCAGTTTACAAAGGAGAAAGGGAGGCATGGGCAGTAAGGAATCAGGCCAGAACACAGAGCTGCCCACTGGACCCGTGACCAGAGCGCGTGCCCAGCTCCTGCCTACAAAGTCTCCCAAGATGTTCATCCCTGGTGGCACAGCCAGGCTCTGCTGTGTAAGATGCCAGGCACTTCCAGAGTGGCCTCACTGTGATGCTTTTATTTGTCCACAGACTTTACTAACTAGGTATGGTCCTATGTGTTATTAAGGTGCTTACCTTCTGGATCTTAGCAGTTCTTTCCATTATTTAGGAAAAAGTAAAATTACATACAAGGAAATTAAAATTCTAAACATTCAACTTCAAATGCACTTTATAATTCTAATTTTAGAGCAAATAGTAATTCAAGGTTATATTAGTGCTGTTGATCATTCCTTTTAGAGTAAGTCTGCCTATGCACCTAGGGTGAAAAACAAAATACAAAAGCATTTGTTTGTTTTGCCTTTACTTCCGTCTGTTAGAATAGATCAAACTTTTGCTATTAGATTGGGCACATAATTCGCATGACAGTTGCAGACTGAGTGTCTATTCTCTGACTGAAACTAAAACACATATCAGTGGAAGTAAGACCTGTGCCGTCAAAGAGAAAATCCTTTGCCACCAAAAATGGGGTGACTCACAGAGGGCTGTGAATGCACATGGACCAGAACACACCACAGAGGTCTCAGTTTGGGCTGGGAGATGATTTTTTAAATGATATTCCACACTTACTCATAGAATATGGGAAAATTCAGAAAAACGTCTAAAGAAGAAAATTACAAATACCTACCGTTTTACTTGTAACTTCATCTGGTACATTTAGTCCAGAGTTTTTCTACATGAAGAGACACTGTCTTTTCACTCATGGTGTATAAAAGTCACTAACATAAGAGCAGAAGTACTTCCCACGTCACCAAAATCTCTGCATAATCATGACTTTGGACATTAAACGTGTGTGTGTGTAAAACAAACAATTCGCTATTGCTAAGCATTTAGATTATCTTACCTGATAGATAATCTGCAATGAACCTCTTCAATCATAAATTATGAAAAGGGTTATGGTTAGAGACTATGGAAGGGGGAAGATAAATATTAGTTATTAGAATTAGGAAAATCAGGACTTCAAAATCATCCTACAAAAATGGTCTTCAGCCAACACAAGAGAAATAATGTAACTATATATGGTTGTTAGTAAATTTAAGAAACTTGTCAAGTAAAGCAATAATGGAACAAACAATTTTAATAAATCCAATGTGTCCTAGAGGAGAAAATCACCAAGAGATCCAAAAAAATCTAGAATTTCTTTTTTTTTCTCTTCAGTTTCTTTAGTTTTTATTTTTTTATTTTAAAGATGTGGGGCACAATTCAGGACTAGATATACAAATGTTCATCATGCAGGTACCCTTGAGGATGAGATGGTCCCCCCTCCCCTGGAAGTTTCCCTCAACTGCCAATCCCACTCCCTTTCTCCTGGCAGTTTCCTATTACTGCCAATACCTTTCTTATAGTATTATGATAACTGTTCAAGGTCTGCCTATGAGTGAGAAGATTCGGTACTTTGTTTCTGTGACAGGTCACTGAGTATGATAGAAAAATCTAGAGTTTCTTAAGAGGTGAAACTTTAGTAGAGAGTATATATAATATAAATAGGAAGCATCCAAATATACTTGTAGAAATATAGCTATATACTTACATAAATGTAAATGAGAAGTATATATCACTCTATGTGTACACACACACACACACACACACACACACACACACACATCCATAGCATGAGGCAGAAGCAATAAACGCGAAAACAGCGCATGAAAGCTGAGCTTGAGAAGAGAACCCCTTCTGTGTCGGGCCGCGGCTTCGGTTCTGAAAAACTCCGGCCCTGGATGTCCCAGGAGCGCTCGGGGCTCACGAGGGGAGCAGTGCGAGGCGGGGCGCGGGGCGCGGG
>NW_007247327.1:187368-225142 GCF_000164805.1 Carlito syrichta
TGGCCACCGTGGGCGCCCGGCCCGAAGTTTCTGCTGCCGCCCTTCCTCACAGAGCAGACCTCCCAGAGCAACCTGGTCACCCCTGTTCGGCCTCCGCGGTTCTTGGCTTATTGCTCCTCACTTCCTGGCCACAGCCATGTGTTTATAAAAGGGGCCAGAGTCTCCCTTTCTACCCGGAGGGGCTTCCTTCTGCTTGTATGGCCCCGAAAGCTGACCAACCCCTGACAGTATTTAAAGATGGATTCTGGCAAGGAGTCGGTTTTCAGCACATTGTGCACACGTGTGTGTATGTATGTGCAGCATGGGTAGGGGGAGGAGGTTGTGCAGAGATAAGTGGACAGAATTTAGCCCGATTTTAATAATTTTAGTGAAAAAGGTTGAAAAGACAGTATTTATATAGTTACCATCTCGATAAGTACTATCACTAGAGGCTCATGCATTGTTCCTCCAATTTTACAGAGCTCCTTAAAATTAGAAAACTCCAATCTCAGAAACATGTTTCATCTAAGACAGTGTCTCTTCACTAACAAATGAATGCATTATTCAGATACATCCCCTAACAGCAAATGTTTCAGCCTTAGTAATGGAAATCTAAAATTTTGATCCCTGAAAACATTTCAAAAACGGCCTATGCTTTTATAATACTCAAAACATACATCTAGATAAGAGGGAACCTTCTATTCACAGGGACCTTGAAGTGTAGCATGCCTTGATGTGTAACCAGTCGCCTCCACACAGAACTGAGATCAAAGCTTTCTGTAAACTGGTTGACTGCCACAGCTCAGAAGGGTCAGCTACGTCTTCTACACAAAACCTTCACTTTTTAGATAGAGAAAATGAAGTCTAAAAGGTTAAGAAACTTATGGAAAAAGTTCACTGAATTACTGCTAGATCCAGGATTTCGGTATCTGTTATAATTTCTGTTTTTACATCCAATTTCTGTTAAGACACACTGAGGCATTAACTTATTGGAACACAACGTCCCATTTCTGAACAACATCTTCATGTTAGGGTAAGGAAAAGGCATTTTTTAATTTAAGATAATTGCTTCAACTTGGATAGTATCATCCTAATTGGGGGATTAGGATACTAAACTCACTAGAGAGCTCTTTGCTTGCCCAGGGTCTGCTCACAGGTGCAGCGTGATTTAAGATGGCTAAAACAACCACTTTCTAGAGTGGCACTGACGTTAGCTAACTGTGTGGCCTTCATACAACTGCCTATCTTCTCTGATCCAGTCTTCCCATTTGAAGAGGAAGGATTAAGGTGTCTTTTATTCTCTGAAAAAAATTGTTAGGTATGAAAAGAAGGTGAAGTGGCTTTGGCCAAAACCAGAAGTTCAATGATAGTGTGGTGATTAAAGAAAGTCTCCAGATTTCTACTCAATATCCTCTTCAGATTTGAGCCTCCTTCATTTGCATGGAAATACTGCATTATCGCAGCCGAAGTGTGATGGTGGTAGGCAAAATAATGGCACTGCAAATGTGCCCATATCCAAATGCACAAAATCTCAAACCTGAGAGTATGTTCCCTTACATGGCAAAAGGACTTTGCAGATGTGATTAACTCAAGGCTCTTGGGACAGAGAGGTTATCCTAGGTCATCCCTGTGGGCCCAGTATCATTTCAAGGAGGGAGGTAAGAGTCAGATTCAGAGACTTCTCTGATGTGACGATGGAAGCAGAGGTCAGAATGATGTAGCCCAGAGCCCAGGAATGCAGGTGTCCTCTAGAAACTGGAAGGGGCAAGGAAGACTTTATCCTCTAGAGCTTCAGAAGGAATGCAGTCCTGTCAGCACCTTGATTTTATCCTCCTGTGATTATTTTTAGACTCCTGACATCCAGAATTGGAGGACAATATATTTGTTGTGTTTTAAGGCAATAAGTTTGTTACAATTTGCTATGGCATTAATAGGAAACAATACAAATTTTGGCACCTGCAACAGCACAAACACACTGCTGGTGGAAATATGAACATGAAAGGCCCTGCTGCTGAGGAATGAATGAGGAACGTGCTATTGAAAACTGAAGGAAAGGAGAACCTTGCTATCTAGTGACAAAAAGCTTAGTCAAATTGTGTCGACAGTAACATGGGAAGCACAACTTGTGAAGCACTGTGGTATGCTGAATACCGGCCCCCACAGACATCAGGCCCCAATCTCTGGAATGCACAAATGTGACCTTATACGAAAAAAGGAACAGAATCTTTGTAGATTTGATTCAGCGAAAGATCTTGAGATGGGAAGATTATCCGGGTGGACCCTGAATGCAATCACAAGGGTTCTTCTAAGAGAGAGGCAAAAAGAGATGAGCATAGATGGAAGAGAGAAAGAGATGTAATGAAGCAGAAATCGGAAGGTGCTCTGCTGTTGGTTGAAGGTGTGTGCAGGGGACCAGAGCCAGGAATGCAAAGTGTGATCGCTAGAAACTGGAAAGGCAAGTAAACGGAATCTTTCTTAGAGCCTCCAGAGAGTGGCCCTCCCAAATCCCTGAGTTTGCCCCAGTGATTCAGAGTCATGGACTCTAGAAATGTATGAAAATAAATCCACCAACACACATTTGTGGTAATTTGTGACAGCAGCCATAGGGAACTAATACAATGATGAAATTGGATACTTAGATAAGAAATATGCTGAGCTCTGGACTACTTTTTTCCAGCCGCTTATAGTAAATGTGATAGAAAAGAGAGAGATTAAAGGAGAAACTGCTAACAAAAAAAGAAGCAGAATTTACTTGAGAAATTCTAAGCTTATCCAGGTAGCAAACGGAACTATAATTAAGAGATTCATTGTCTAGAAGGTATGCTCTTAAGGGAAAGCCAGTGGACAACCTTCCTTCAGAAGGATCATAATTCAGAGTTATTTGGTCTCACAGAAGACTATTTGAAGAGATTAGGCGTGTGATGCATGGGTGCCCTTGCCAGTATAAGCAAAAGCTAGAAATACAGATTGGATCTCCATGAAAGATTTATAGAGAAGCCTCTTGGTTAGTCATATGAGGTTCTGAAACATTCATGGGAGACCCTCAAGACTACTGAAGATTTTATAAAGATTATAAGTCTTAACAGTACTTGGGCAGTAAGAGACAGAGAGAGGCCAAAATGAGAGAAGGCTGTAGGAATCTCAACATTCAACATGCAGGAAATGGGCTGAAAACGACCCAGTTTCAAAGATATGCTAACTGTCATTAGAAAGGAAGGAAGGAAGGTTCCAGTCAGAGCCTTCGACCCTGAAAGCAGTGCCTCAAACTGCGCAGGACTGTCCCAAGGCCTTGAAACCTGAGCTGTTTGCCTGACTGAATGTGATGGTTGTTTGAAAATGGTGCTTCATTTTTCCCTGCTGTTTTTCCTCTTTCAAATGGAAACGTCTAAGCTGTTATTTTACAGCTATCCTACAGTTGTATTCTGGGAGCATAAAACTTGTTTCTTGGGTCCCAAGTTTACAGATCAAGAGGAATTATGCCTCTGGATGGATCATAGCCAGATCTTCACCCACAGCTAATTTAGATGATTCAGATGATGAGATGTGGAACTTTTGAGCAGACGCTATTTAGTTGACATTTTAGACTTTGATTTGATGTTGCAATGACTACTCTATACAGATTTTTGAGGATATTGGTATGGAGTTAGTGTATTTCACATGTGGGAGGAACATAACTTTTGGAGGGCTAGAATGAAGATTGATGTAAGCAAAATAATGGTCCCCCAAAGATGTCCATATCTTAACCCTTCCTGCCGGTAAATATGTTTCCTTTCACAGAAAAAAAAAGACTTTTCAGATGAGATTAATTTAAGGTTTTTTAAATGAGGAGAATATCCTGGATTATCTTGGTGGGACCAATATAATCACAAGGGGGCTTCTGAGAGGGGGAGAGGAGCATCAGAGTGAGAAAGGAAATGTGGCGATGGAGAGGACAGAGTGCTGCAGGGCCATGCGCCGAGGCACGTAGGTACCTTCAGATGGTGCAACACGCAGGGACACAGTCTCACTTGAAATCAGAAGAGAGGCAACCCTGCCAACATCTTGATTTTAGACACGCAAGGCCCATTTCAGACTTCGGTCTCCAGAGCTATGAGATAATAAATTTGTGTTGAAAAACCACTAAGTCTGTGGCAATTTGTTACAGCAGCAACAAATTGGTAGGAAACCAATAATACTATAATGATCAGTTGCTACTGTGCCAAATAGCAGCCCCGTGCATATTTTGAAATCGCTTTCACAAAGTTGGCAAAGAATTTAGTGACATTAGTCACTTGATAAGTATCTCACACCAAGTTTATTACAATGAAAATTCAGACTGTGGTAATGAAACACACAGTTCACACACGGTGTCCTGGCTTGGTCAGTTACTGAGCCATACACCATGCCTCAACTGGAATCACTCAGTGGAAACACGACTTCCCCCATAAAGATGCTATGTGACTCTCAGGCAATATGACATTTATTTGGAGACTCCCGAAATTCAGTATCAACATAGTATCTAATGGTTGAAGCTATGGCAAATAAATGAGTCTTAACTTGATTGTGATTTATTTCTATTCCTGAGTCCTTGTAAAAAACACATTGATTTACATGACTTGGTGTTCACCAGAGTTGTATGCATCTGAAAGCCTGCAGGGCTTGAAGCTGCAGTACACCTGGCACTACACATCTGGCATCGCAATAGACAATGTTCTCACTGGGCTGTGGTCTTATGTGGTGCCTGTTACTCACACCTGTCAAGTCTGTGCAGGGCTTATTCAACATTCCAGCAGGATGCTGCTGGAGATTTCTGTATGCTCTACACCTGAACCACATCCTTAGAGATGACGGAACTGGAGAGTCACATCATGCACCAAGAGCACAACATGTGTTTTGGAGGGGGGTCTTTGAAAAAGAAAAAAGCCCAGCTGTAAGGATTACATGCCTGTCTTCCCTGTATTTGACTCACTTCAAGATAGATAAATGAAGAGATGTATATTCACATATTCGTTTCAAAAAATTGACATATATATGAATGTATGCCAATAAATACACACACACACACACACACACACAGAGAGAGAGAAAGAGAGAGAGAGAGAGAGAGAGACTCCAGCTCAAAAATATTGAATGAGTCACTGGTGCTATGAGTACAAGCAGCCTGTGTCTCCTTCAGAAACATCCCCATGAGCCCTGCCTGATGCCAAAATCCTTCTCTGCCCTCCTGCACTTATAAAAATGACTCCAAACTTGTTTATTAAAAAAAAGAAAGCATGAATACACTTGCCTTCTTATGAACAATCAGTGACATGATGTATCATGTGTGTTATTTGTATACCTGTCAGTTAGGCATTGCTGGCTTTCCTTGGAACCTAACTACAGTTTACAATAATATTTTGAGGAAAACTGTATTCTGAATTATATGAAAACTAAGCTTTTTAAATATAAACATCAGTAAGTTGGGAACAGTATATTTGGGAACAAAAATTCAGCCATCTCCCTGCCTTTTTCCTGATGATGACATGTGTACTGGCCCAGTCTGTGATAGTTATAGATCCATTGCAATTGGGCTTGCTTCAGACCAGAAATGAAATGAAGACCTCATTTCTTTGAGGGTCTGGCCATGGTGCTTGTCTTGGTTGGCCAACCTCCTAAAGGATCTTTGCCTTAGCACTAAACTGGCCCATCCAAATCCAAAGCAAGCGTTTGCCGGTAAGAAAGAAAAGATGAGACTCCCAGTCCCGCTGCTGGGTGGGGGAATGCGGACTAGGCAGCAGAGAGCCAAAAGAACAACTTGCATATCGACTACTTGTCACACAGTATGCCTTAAATTCAGTGAGGGGCAACTCTGGGGAAAAATAGCTTGGGGCATTATCTGAAATTTCAGTCTATCAAATAAAATCACTCTAAAATGAAGCACATTTTACTTTATATAATTGCAGAGTTTCATGCTTTTAAAAAAATCTGCTGTTGAGGCAGTACAGTGGTTGTCTTGTTTCTAGAAACTGATCCAAATTTTGCAACTCACTTCAAGCTCGAGTTGCAGGTTTCGTACTTCAAATCTCATTGATTTATTTTGTATACTCAGATATAATAAGGATGCACATGAGGCATTATGTGAATTATACTGGGCTAAAACTTCTCACCAAGCTTTGCACTATTTTCTAGGATTTTGTTCTCCTTCAGCTATTGAAAAGAAGATACCCGAAATTCTTATTTATGGTGGGAAAACAAGAATAAGCTAGATAATTTTGAAAAGTTGGCGTGTTTCTTATCCAAAAGGGATGTAAACTTCATTGATCTATTTTGATTAACATAGCTGTTTCTTTTTCTTTTAAATACTTGTTTCTCAGAAAGGCATTGTAATAATTGATGTGAAAGTAGAAATATTTTCTTTAAATTTTTATGTGTGACCACACACCCTGAAATAAATCTTCTTAATAGATCAAATGTAGGAAAATGCACACAAGCCCGAACAGTAAAAACATGCTGTAGCCAGGTACGGTAGCTCATGCCTGCAATCCCAAAAATTTTGGAGGCAGAGGCAAGAGGACTCCCTGAGCTCAGGGGTTCAAGACCAGCCTTGGTAACTTGGCCAGACCTTGCCTCTACAAAAAAATCAAAAAATCAACCGGGCATGGTGGTGTGCATCTGTAGTACCAGCTACTTGGAAGTCTGAGTCTGAAGGATTGCCTAAGCCCAGGCAGACAAGGCTGTAGTAGCTGTGAGTATGCTATTTCACTCCAGCCCTAGTGACAGGGTGAGACACTGACTTAAAAAAAAATGCTGTAAAAGAAGAACAGTACACAAATGCAAAGAAGTTTCTTTTTCAAAATCAAATTTAAAGTTTAATGTCCAGAAATTAAAGTACTTGTTTCATCATAAGGCACTCAATAGCATAACGCAGAAGAAAGCAGATGGAGGTGAAGATGGAGTGGACCGCACCCAGCTTCAGCTCAGTCTCAGTGTACTTAACTACAGTACCCTCTCTGTTACTCAACATTCTTGAGATTGTAAACTCTATCTTACAGTGTGGTTTTAAGCATTGACATACCAATATGTAATATGTAGTACAATGCCTAGCACATAGTAGACATTTTTCAAAGTTCTAGGGAAGAAGTAAAGGTGACATCAATAAAAATGGTGAGTTAGGGAACTTCAAAATGTGTCCTTCCACAAAAGCAGCAGATAACCTGGCAACAACTGTCAGCATCAACTTTTCTTGCACTTCTGAAATCTAATTTTTTAAAATAAACCAACCAGGAGGATGCTTATTAAAGTAAAAAGTGCCTGAATCTCAGTAAGCAAGGGCTGTGGCATATTAAGTTGCCCTATTATCATTCCCCATTCTCCAGCTCTCCAATGACCTTGGAAATGTCACACACGTTCCTGAAGCATATTGCTGGTCACTAAAATTCTCAAAGAATTTTAGTCACTTGTTTTGATCTGTCTGGTGGTTCTTTGAATGGCTGGCTCAAGGGCTTGCTTTTGTTTTACCCCCTCAGAGTAACCACATTGTACTAATTAAAATGCCCTATCTTCACGAAAAAAAATAAGAGGCACACAAAAAAACAAAGAATGTCCCTTTCAAAGGGAAACAAAGAAATTAATAAAAACTGTCCCTGAGGATACACAGACACTAAAATTACTAGAAATCATGTTAAATATCGAAAAGCTGAAGAAAACCATGGACAAGGAAATACAGGAAACCTGAAAAACAATGTCCCAACAAATAGAGAATAACAGTAAAGAGAGAGATGTCATAAAAAGAACCAAATGGAAATTCTGAAGGTACAAAAAAAAAAAAAAAAACGAAAGTGAAAAATCCTAGAAGGTTTCAGCAGCAGATTTAGCAGGTAGAAGAAACATTCAGTAAACTGGAAGATAAGTCAAATGAAATTACATAGTCTGAAAAGCAGAAAGAGAAAAACATGAAGAAAAATGAACAGAGTCTAAGAGATCACTTGGACATCATCACCAATACCAAATTATGCATAATGGGAGTCCCAGAACAAGAGAAAAGGGAGAAAAAGGCAGAAAGAATATTTGAAGAAATAATGGCTAAAAGTGTCTCATATTTTTGGAAGGATCTTAATCTAACAACTAAAAAGTTTAAAGAACTTTCAATAATATAAACTCAAAGGAGATCCAGACTGAGATAAATTATAATCAAACTGTCAAAAGCCAAAGATGCAGAGAGAATCTTGACAGCAGTAAGACAGAAGCAACTCATCATGCACAAGGGATACTAAATAAGATTAACAGTTGATTTCGATCAGAAGCCATGGAAGCCAGAACTTAGTGGAAGCAAATATTAAATTTGCTGAAAGAAAAAAAACTGTAAACCAAAAATTCTATTTCCAGCAAAACTATTCTTCAAAATGAAAGAGAAATTATGTTATGCTATATAAATAGCCACTGAGAGAACATTCAAAAATCAATTAATGTAATCAACTACATTAACAGCATAAAGAAGAAAAATGATATGTTCATATCAGTAGATGCAGAATGCATTTGACAAAATCCAACATCCATTATCAATAACAACTTTCAATAAACTAGAAATATAGGAGATCTTCTTCAACTTGACAAAAAAAATCTATAAAAACTTACAGCTTCTATCATGGTGAGAAATTCAAAGCTTTCTCACTAAGATCAGGAATGAGGAAAGGATGTCCACTCTCACCACCCTGCTTAACATCATACTGAAAGTTCTAGCTAATGCAAAAAGATGGGGAAAAAAGAAATTTAAAAGTCTACAGATTGTGAAAAAGGAAATATTTCCCTTGGACACAGATTGCATAAATATCAATGTAGAAAATCTGAAAGAATCAACAGCGAAAAGCTCCTGGAACTAATAAGCAAATAAAACAAGGTTGCTAATACGAAGTCAGTAAACTTAAGTCAATTATTTTATCATAAATCAGAAAGGGACAAACGTAATTTTAAGTTAGACACAATACCATTTAAATTAGTGCCCAAAGATTAAATATTTAGGTATTAATCTAACAAAATATATACACAATATTTATGAAGAAAACTCTAATAAAAGAAATCAAAGAATGACATAAATGGAGAAAAATTTCATGTTCATTCATAGGAAGATTCAGTATTGTCGAAATGTCAGTTTTTCCCAAGTTGATCTACAGATTCAATGCAATTGCAACAAAATCCTTGCAAGCAATTCTGTGGCTATTAGCAAATTTCTTCTAAAGTTGACATGGAGAAGCAAGAAAACCAGAATAGTCAGTACAATCCTGAAGGAGAAGAACAAAGTTGGGGGGGCTAATGTTGCCCAACTTAAGGCTTATTATAAAGCTGTAGTAATCAAGATTGTGCAAAACTGGTGAAAGAATAGAAAACTAAATAAATAGGAGAGAATAGATACACAAAAATAAAGTCAGCTGGTATGTGACTAAGAAACAAAAGATAATACACTGAAGAAAGACACTCTTCAACAAACAGTACTAGACTGAATGGACATCCACTGCATAATGATGAATCTAGGCAATGGCCTTACACGCTTCACAAAAATCAACAGAAAATGGATCACAGCTCTAAATGGTAAATGCAAAACTATAAAACTCCTATGACAGAGAAAAGCTCAATGACACTGAGTTTGGTAATGACTTTTTAGATAGGACACCAAAGACATAATTCATGAAAGAAAATATTCATAAGCTGAATCTCATTAAAATTAAAATTTTCTGCTCTATGAAAGACACTGTCAAAAGAATTAAAAGGCAAGTGGCAGACTGGAAGAAGATATTTGCAGAAGACATATATGACAAGGACTGTTATCCAAAATACACAAAGACCTATTAAAATTTAACCATAATAAAACAAATACTGTATTTCAAAACCGATCAAAGATCTTAACAGATATCTCACTAAAAAAGTTATACAGATACAAGCAAGCAAAGATGTTCCGCATTATATGTTCTCAGGACAATGCAAATTAAAATAACATTGTAATAGCACCACACACCTACTAACATGGCCAAAACCCATAACACTGCCAACCTCAAATACTGGAGAAAATGTAGAACAAAAGAAACTCTCATCAATTGCAGATGTGAATGCAAATAGGTGCAGCCACTTTGAAAGGTAGCTCAGCAGCTTCTGCAAAACTAAACAAACTCTTCCCACGTGATTTAGCAATTGTGCTCCTGGGTATTTACCAAAGGATTTGAGAACTTATTTCTACCCAAAAAACCTTCACATGAATGTTTACAGCAGCTGTGTTCATAACTGCCAAAACTTGGAAGCATGTAAGAGATGCTTCCACAGATGAATAGATAAACAATAGTACATCCAGACAGTGCAGTATTATTCAGGGAAGAAAAAAAAAATGAAAGAGCTCGCAACTCACAAGAATATATGAAGGCAACTCAAGTGCATATTATTAAGTGAAAGAAGCCAGTTTAAAAATGCCACTTACAATATGATTCCAAATATTTGACATCTGGGAAAAGGCAAAACTATGAAGACAGTAAAAAGATCAGTAGTTGCCTGGGGCTCGGAAGAGGGAGGCATGAACAGGTGGAGCACAGAGGATTTGTAGAGCAGCAACAATACTCCATGTGATACTATATAGGTGAACACATGTCATTATAATTTTTTCCAAACGTATATAATATACAGCACCAAGAATGAGCCCCAAGGGACACTACGGATATGGATGATAATGATGTGTCAGTTTAGTTCATCAATTGTAATGAATGTACCATTCTTTTTTTTAATTTTTAATTTTAAGGTGGTGGGTTACAATTCAGGGTTAGGCATATAAATACTTATTGTGAAGGTACCCTTGTTGATGAGGTGTGCCCCCCCGTCCCCAGACAGATTCCCATTACTGCCAATTCCACCTCCCTGCCCCCCCAACACCTCCGCACTTTCCCACTACTGTCAATCCTTTTCTTATAGTATTATGGTAGTTGTACATGGTCCACTTATGAGTGAGAACATGTGATACTCAGTTATTTGTATCTGTGAAAGATCACTCAGTATTATAGACTCTAAGTCCATCGAGGCTACTGTGAAGTTCATGGTTTTGTTCTTCTTTATGGCTAAGTAATATTCTATTGTGTATATGTACTACATTTTTAAAAATCTAGTCCTCTTTTGATGGGCAGCACGATTGGTTCTATGTTCTTGCTATTGTGAACAATGCTGCAATAAACATATGTGTACAGGTATCTTTTTTATAGAGTGATTTGAGTTCTTCTGGGTATTTTCCCCAGTAGGGGGATTGTGGGGTCATATGCAAGGTCAATTTTTAGATCTTTTAGGAATCACCACACTGTTTTCCAGAGGCTATACTAGTTTACACTCCCAATAAAAGTGTACAAGTGTTCCCTTTTCACCACATCCTCTCTGGCATCTGTTATTTTTTGAGTTATTGATGATGGCCATTCTGACTGGAGTTAGGTGGTATCTCAGTGTAGTTTTAATTTGCATCTCCTTGATGACTAGTGAGGTTTAACATTTCTTCATGTATCTGTTGGCCACTCGTATGTCGTCTTTTGAGAACTGTCTCTTCATATCTTTTGCCCACTTTGTAATTTTTTTCCCAGCACACTGAAGTTCCTTGTAGATCCTAGATGTTAGGCCTTTGTCAGACATAGAGTTGGCAAATAATTTTTTCCCAGTCCATGGGCTGTCTCCCCGCTCTTTTGATGGTATTTTTGACTTTGCGAAGCTTGTCAGTTTGATGAGACTTGAGCACTTGGGGTTTTGATCAGGAATTGGCTGCCAATTCCAAATTTCATAAGAGTGTCTCCTGCATTTTCTAAGGTTATTATAGTTTGAGGTTTTATGTTTAGGTATCTGATCCATTTAGAGTTGATTTTTGTGTATGGGGATAGGTAGGGGTTCTGTGTCAATATTCTGCATGTGGTCAGCCAGTTTTCCCAGCACCATTTACTGAAGGTTCTCCTCTCCCCAGTGGTTGGTGGTGGAGGCTTTGTTGAAGATGAGTTGGTTGAGAAATTGAGGCTTTGCTTCTGGAATCTCAATTCTATTCCATTGGCCTATATACCTGTTCTGGTACCAATAGCAGGCTGCTTTGATTATTACAGCTTTATAATAAAGCTTAAAGTCTGGGAATGTGATACCTCCTTCTTTTTTTTTTTTTTTTTTTTTTGCTGTGGATTGTTTTGGCTATTCAGGGTTGTTTATGATTCCATGTGAATTCCTATATTGTGGTTTCTAGGTCTGAGAAGAATATTGCTGGTAATTTAATGGGTATTGCATTATATCTGTAGATTGTCTTGGGTAGGATGAACATCTTAACTATGCTGATTCTTCGAATCAGTGAGCCTTTAATATTTTTCCATTTGTTTGTGTCATCTTTGATTTCTTTGAGCAGTGTTTTGTAGTTTTCACTGTAAAGGTCCTTCACATCTCTGGTTAGGAAGATGCCAAGGTATTTCACTTTTTTTGTGGCTATTGTGAATGGAATTGTGCTTTTTCCTTGGGTTTCTGTTTGTTTATTATTGGTGTATAGAAATGTGATTGTCCTTTGCACATTTATTTTATACTGAGACTTTGCCAAAGTCCTTTATCAGTGCAAAGAGGTTTTTGACAGATTCTCTCAGGTTTTTGTAGTATAGAATCATGTCATCTGCAAAGAGGAATAATTTGACTTCCTCTTTTCCTATTTGGATACCCCGATCAACTTCTTTTCTCTGATTACTGTAGCTAGAACTTCCAAAACTATGTTGAACAGGAGGGGTGAGAGTGGGCATCCTTGTCTTGTTCCAGTTTTCATGGAAAATGGTTCCTATTTCTGTCTGTTTAGCAGCATGCAGGCTGTGGGTTTCTGGTAGATGGCTCCATCCATGCCTAGGTGTTCAAGGGTTTTTATCAAGAAGTGGTGCTGGATTTTATCAAAAGTTTTTTCTGCATCTAATGATATAATCATGTGGTTTTTGTTTTTACATCTCTTGATGTATTTGATTGTGTTTCTGGTCTTACAAATGTTGAACCAGTCTTGCATCCCAGGGATGAAGCCTACTTGGTCATGGTGGATTATTTTTGAGATGTGTTGTTGAATCTGGTTTGCTAGGATCTTGTTGAGAATTTTCACATCTATGTTCATCAAGGATCTTGGCCTGTAGTTCTCTTTCTTTGTTGGGTCTTTACCTGGCTTGTGTATCAATGTGATGTCAGCTTCATAAAATGATTTGGGAAGAGTTCCATCTTTCTCAATCGCCTGAAATACTTGCAATAGGATTGGTATCAGTTCCTCCTTGTATGTTTTGTAGAATTCTGCTGGAAAACCATCTGGTCCAAGACTTTTTTTTTGTAGGAGTTTTCTTATGACATTGGTAGTAAGGGAGGCTATGCATCTGTGGGGCAGAAGGCTTATGGGAAATCTTAGTACCTTACTCTCAGCACTTTGGGAGGCTGAGGCGGGAGGATTACCTGAGCCCAAGTATTCAAGACCAGCCTATGAAACATAGTGCACCTGGTCTCTACAAAGAATAAATATTTTAAAAAGTAGCCAGGTGTGGTGGCACACACCTGAAGCCCCTGCTGCTCAGAAGACTGAAGCTGAAGGGTTGCTCAGAACACAGGAGTTCAAGCTGTGACGTCCATGATCATGCCACTGCACTTCAGCCTGGGCAACATAGTAGGACCCCCACCTCAAAAAATAAAAATTAAATTAAAATTAAAAACTAAATCTTTAAAAGAGATACTATTTTTTTTAAATTGAGGGAGATCATTGCTAGTTGACTTGTCATAAAATAAATGTTAGAAAAAAGACCTTTAGGCAAAAATGAAAGTACACTAGATAGCCACTCAAAGCTATGTGACCACCACTAACAGCGAGGACATAGGTAAACATAAAATCAATATTATTACATTTTTGGTTTGTAACCCCTTTTTTATTCTATACAATTTAAAAGACAAAGGCATAAAATATTTACAAACCTATGTCAATGGGCTCACTATGTAAAAGACGCAACTTGTGAACATAACATAAGGGGCATCAAGGAGTCTGGTGCCTGCCTGGTGTCCCAGCTACTCAGGAGGATTGCTTGTGAGTCATGAGCCTCCCACTGCACTGCAGCCTGGGTGACAGACAACCAACTTTGTCTCAAAATAAGAAGTAAAAAATAAAATTAGAAAATAAAACAAATTTTAAAATAATAAAAAATAAGGGGGCGGGCAGAGCTATAGAACCAAATTTGTTTTGCTTGTTTGTCTGGTTTGGGGTTTGTTTTGTTTTAAGAGACAGATCTCTGCCACTCAGGTTGCAGTGCAATGGCATGATCCTAGCCCACTGCAGCCTTGAACTTCTGAGCTCAAGCAATCGTCCCACCTTAACCCACCAAGTAGCTAAGACTACAGGCATATGCCACTGGATCTGACTATTTTTAAAATTTTTTGTAGAGACAGGATCTGGCTGTGTTTCGTAGACTGGTCTCAAACTCCTGGCTTCAAGTGATCCTCCTGCTTTGGCCTCTCAAAGCACTGGGATTACAGGAATGAACCACCATGCCTGACCAAAGTTTTTTATATATGGGTAAAACTAAGTTATTATTGATTCAGACTAGATTAATAAATTTAGATGTTAATTTTAAACTACAGGGTCATCACTAAGAAAATAATTTTAAAATATACAGTAAAATAAATGAGATAGAAGTAAAAATGACACTAGAAAAAATCAATCAAATGCAAATGAGGGAGCCAATGGAAGAACTGTGGAACAAAAACTGTGTAAGACATATAGAAAGCAAATGGAAAAAAGATGGAAGTTTTTCTCTGTCAGCAATTGCATTAAATGTAAATGAATTAAACACTTCAATTAAAAGGCAGATATTGGCAAAATCAATATAGAAATATAAATTAATTCTGTGCTGTGTACAGGAGACTCATTTTTGTTCCAAAACCACAAAAAAGTTGAAAGTGAAAGGATGAAAAAATACATTCCAGACAAAACCAAAGAAAGCCTTCAAACAGAATTTATTCTAAGTAGCAAAGAAATAGAATATATACATAAATTATAACATACATGCACAATGGAGTATTATACAGCAATAAAGAAGGAAAAACATATGGACTTTGCAGCAAATTGGATGGAACTAGGGTCAATCGTACTCAGTGTTCTATCACAGAAACAAAGAACAGAGTACCATATGTTTTCACTCATAAGCGAACCTTGAACAATTATTATAATACTATAAAAAAGGGATTGGCAGTAGTGAGAAACTATCGGGGGAGAGGGATTGGCAGTTGAGGGAAACCGCTAGGGGAGGGAAGGGCACACCTCATCAGCAAGGGTACCTGCAAAATCAACATCTGTATACCTAACCCTGAATTGTACCCCAT
Source organism: Carlito syrichta (assembly GCF_000164805.1). NCBI lineage: Eukaryota > Metazoa > Chordata > Mammalia > Primates > Tarsiidae > Carlito > Carlito syrichta. Next base: position 202,666 of record NW_007247327.1, read on the forward strand.
ATCTTTATAATAAAAAATTAAAATATATGTGAAGCTCACAATAGAAACCCAAAAATGTAGGATGAAAACCTGACAGCTATTAGAAAGAAATGGCCAGTTCTATAATGACAGTTGGAAACTCCAATACCCTTCTTTCAGCAGGGGATGGAACATTTAGACAGAACATTGACAAGAAAATAGAGAAGACTTCAACTACACCATAAACCAAGTGAGCCCAACAGGCACACATAAGACACTCTATCCAACAACAGAATACTCATCATTCTCATGTGCGCAGAGAGTATCGCCCAGGACAGACCATCTGTTCAACCACAGAACAACTCTCAAATTTAAAAATGGCAGGGTGTTCTTGAGCTCCCTGGGTCCTCTCGTCCACTCAAGGTAGGGAGGCACAGCGTCACCTAGTGGACATGGTTTCCAGCCCCGCTGGCAGAGCACTGCACTCAGCTGCCTGCTGTAAGTCTCCCACCTAGAGAGTGGATTAAGACGGGGAGAGGCAGGTGGGCTTGGGCTTGTTGATGGATTGACTCCTGTGTGTTCACTTTGCCTGCTTCATTTGTCTTGTCTATGGATGGGGATAATGATGCATCCAATTTTTAGGGTATCATGCAGAAAAATATAAATTAGTTTATATTCCCAAAGTACCCGGCATGTAACAAAGACCACACATGTCTTTGCATTCTTATCAGCAGACCAACTCAACTGGTTCTTCCCATTCAAATATGGGAGCTGGACTTCTGTGTGAGGCTCAGGGTGGAGGCCTGGAGCTGCCATCCCAGCCCCGCCTCCCTCATCTTGAGGAGAGGGCAGCAGCAGGCCTGGAGACCTCGCACGTGGTGTGGCCCTCGGCACATGGGTGACTCTTTCCAAGAAGGTCCCTCCCTGGACGGGGATCCCAATACTCTAACAGACGAGAGCTGCGCCAGGAGTCTGGGCCTCGGGTCACATGTGCCAAAGGTGTCTCCTGCCCCGATGGGGTTAAGCCCCAAGGAGGCAAAACTGTGCTGCAATCGGTCATTTGCAAAGGAGGAAGTGGCCCTTGAGAGCCATGTTCCCATCAGCCCACAGTATGGCCTGATGGGACTGCACTGACCTCGGAGCAGCCTGCAAAACAGGCCTGACTACTTCCTGCCATGTTTTCAAACCAAATATGCCAAAAATATGAGTTCAGAAGTCTTTATCTGCATGCTGCAAGTGCAACTTCTTTTAACCAAACCTAAGCCTGACCCTTTATAAACCTGGCAGAAGCCTAAGCACTGAGCATGTCTGTGAAAGAGAAACTCTCCGATTCTCTTTCTAATTCCACAAACTGAGGTCTGAGTAGTTCCAGAGCCTCGTTTAAAAAGAGGCGGTCTCATGCATTCCATTATTATCCATTCCTTCACAAACAGGCGTTAAGTTCTTCCTGAGTGCCAGGTGCTGGGATGACAGGGACTGTATGGAATTACACAGGATGCATGTGTCACAAGTGCCATACACAACTGAGGTACAGTACCTTTCCAAAGACACTCTGCAGGGAGCACAGAACTTGGACTGGGTAATCAACGCAGTATGTCCAGTACGCTGAGCAAGCCCAGGGACAGAGGGCCAAGCTCTGGGAGGTGTCTGGTCCTCCATGACTGAGGAAACGAGGGAGGTGTGGCCACGTGCCTGGGGGAGATCGCCGTGGGCAGACAGGCGCAGAGCAGGGGTGTGCAAGGCAGGGTACAGGCTCATTGTGAATAAGTTAGGACAAGGGAGCTCATGAGACCCATGCCCAGGGCAATGGAGCAAAGCCGACTCACTCGCAGTCTTGAGGTGAGTCCCTGCTAGGCATAGTTTTAGTAGACAGCTGCTAACTGCATCTCCTGTAGCACAAAAGGCTGTTGCTTCATCTTCATGTGTGTCAACTGGTCAGTAATAGACCGACCTCACTGTGATGAGGAATGGCACTGGTACTGGTACAGTTTTTCTAGGGAACGGTTTGGAACTGTGTATGACAAAGCATGGTTTTGCCCAATTCTTGGGATTTTGCCAAAGGATATGTGTAGGGACTGCCATCACAGAGGAAAAAATAGAAATAACATGAATTTTTTTTGGAAATGCTATCAAGACAAGATAACCAGATGATCGAACATGATAGATCACAAAGTTTCAAAACAATGTTTGATGACATGGAAAAATGTTTCCAATAAACTATAAAGCTACTCATAAAACAGTCATTAGAGAAGAACACTCAAACACTATAGGAGTTTATAGGAGACTATGTGTGCTTGCACACCAATACACACACGTATTCATGTGTCTATGTGCAGGTATGCACATATATATCCATGTGTATCCACACTCCAATATACACACATTTCTGTGTATCTACACACCGATATGCATGTGTGTATCCATGTGTGTCTACACACCGATACACACGTATGCATTCATGTGTATCTACATGCCAATATGCACATGTTTATCCATGTGTGTCTACACACCAATATGCATGTGTGTATTCATGTGTCTACACACTAATATGCACATATGCTTCTATGTTTGTCTACACATCAATATGCATGTATGTGTCCATGTGTCTACACCACCAATATGCACGCATGTACTCACATGTGTCTACACACTAACATACACGCATGTATCCATATGTATCTACACACCAATGTGCACATATGTACTCATGTGTGTCTACGCACTAATAAACACATGTATTTATATGGGTCTGCACACTAATATGCACGTGGTTCCATGTGTGTCTACACACTGGTATACACATATGTATTCACATGTGTCTACACACTGAAATGCATGTGTGTTTCCATGTGTGTCTACACATTGTTATACACATACGTATAAATATGTATGTATCTATCTATGAATCTATGCACTGATATGCACATATGTATCCATGTGTGTCTTTACACAGAGACACATATGCAGTAAATCCCCTACATACGAACAAGTTCTCTTCCAAGAGCACATTTGTTTGTATATCCAACAAAGTTAGCCTAGGGACTCAACTAACACAAATGGCTATATGGTACTGTACTGTAATAAGTTTATAATATTTTTCACACAAATAATACATAAACACAAAAAAAATTTTAAAACATTTTAAATCTTACAGTACAGTACCTTGAAAAGTACAATAGTACAATTAGACACAGGAAGTAACTTATGTGACTGGACATGCAAATGAATATTTGTGTCTTTGAAAGTCCGCAACTTGAAGGTTCATATGTAGGGAACTTACTGTACATGATACACAACAAATATTAACAGTGATTCTCTTTTTTCTTAGTGTTATCATAACTGTATTTCATACTTTGAGGTTTTCCATATTTTAAAATTTTTTAATCATATTTTTATTCTTGTTAATATAAATTAACAATTGCCAAGAGTTGGTCAATATATCTGTGTTGGTTTCATACAGAAGTTTTGAACTAGACACCAGTATGCATATGGACAGGTATATATTCTTGTACGTATATACCAGCCCATCTCAGAGTCTAATTCAAAACTTCCAGATATTTATTATAATTTCCTCCAAATACATTACAAATCAAACATGTATACATGTAATTTCCTTCAAGTCACCTGTTATAATAGTTGCTATTTAATGAATGCTCAGTCAATCCTGCAGCAAAAATGTGTCAATGCTGTCCCCCAGTGGCCATTCATGGAATATGTGTATTTACCAGCAGTTTTCAAAATAAAAGTGTGTCTCAGACTCTGCAACTATACTGTATTGAAAGAAAAGCTAAAAGCCAAAAACTAAAAAAATGAAACAAAAGTGTGACTTTTGGAGATTAAAATAGAATGACCAAGAACTCATGGCCACTAAATGATAGTCAGGACTTGAATTTAAGTCAGTCTAACCCCCAAATCTATGATCTTTTCACTGTGTTGTATATCCTCAACTCAAGGTAGTGTTTTCCACTAATGATGAAAACTTAAGTGGATTGTAAACATTCCTGAAACATGTCCAAGTTAGAACAGCACAGGGAAAGCTCATTGTGCAAAGGAGACCATGCTCCATGAGTGACTTGGTCCATGAGTGCTACCTTACTCCAGACAGAGTATTCTACCCTAGGGGTGACACTGTCAGCATTCTAAAACATTTTCTGGATCTTTCCATCACACAGGATGGCAAGTCATCTCGGTGGAGAACTGCTAGCAGCGCCTGCCTCACCTGCAGCGGTTTCCTACACAAGAGGCTAAGGGTGAACCTGCCAGGGGAATAATCCCTACGGCAGCCCTCGCTGTGTGTTCTCACAAGAGTTTCCACTTTTAGAGGGTGTGAGAGAAAGGGAGATGAAGGGGAGACATTGCCTGCAAACTTGCAATGTTATAAAATAAATATATACATAAGATTTGGCATGCTCCCTGAGAGATGTGGCCACCTGTACTGCACAGGCTTATCTGGAGGGGAGTTGGGACCCACTGCTAGGCCCAGAAAAAAGTATGGAGGTTGGCCAGGAGGACAGTCATCTGTCTAGACCCCGGACCTCTCCAGCCTTGTAAAAAAAAATGCCTGGCAGGAAGAAACTGCTCGACTGAAGTTCCTTTAGAGGCGATCCACCTCTTGTCTCATGCTGGAAGCACAGCTCTGGGACTACAAAACAGGGCACTCTTGAAAGGATGACCTTGAAAACGTGTCCAGTACTTTATACATGTCCTTTTGAGGATCCCATGGGAAGTGCTTGCCACTCTCTTTGGGATTATTCTGAGCAGCTGGTGGATTTTATCTGTAAGACTCTGTGAATGGATGACCCATTGGTGGCAGAAAGTTCTTCAGAACTAACTTCGTAGATCAGCTCCAGGCAAGGGCCTTTGGCCTTTTGACAGACACTTGGGAGCAAATGACATCAGAGGCAAATGACATCAGGGCTCACCTGTCCATGGGTTCTTCTGAACCACCTTTGTAAAGAATTCCAACTTGTCCAACTGTGTCTATCTCTGAATACTAAGTTAAAGGATTTGTGGAGCATGGTAAGGATTTTCCAGAAAATGTTGTAAATGATAATTTATTGAATATTTCCTAAAAACTAGATGAGAATATTCTGAATGTTCACAACACAAAGAAATGATAAAAGTTTGAGGCAATGGAGATGCTGATTACCCTGATGTGACCATTACACACTGTGTACACATACAGAAACATTGCTTCATATCCCATACATGTGGACAATTATTGTCGCCTAAAAAGAAAAGGGAGTTTTAAAAGCAAATTATATTCAGGCAACCTCCTCGGGTCCCCCTCTGCTCTAAGAGCTTTTCTGTCCTCTCAATAAATCCTACCTTCAAAAAAAAATTCTGTTGAAGTGCAATAACATGGTATTACTTTTAGAAGATGATAACTGACCCTTTCCAAACATTTCTAGATGTTTGTCTTTGGTCAAAGGACATCCCACAAATCCTAATTTGTTCTATCCTTTCACCCTTTCATGTTTTATATTTTTAATCAGGTCCAAAGTCTGAAAAGTAATTCAAAGACACAATTCTGTTTGAAAAATTTACCAAGTGTTTCTATTTCTTCTGATATTTGGAATCATGAATGACGTTGGCACCTTTGTGCATGGCTCAGTTTGCATCCCAAGTCTTTCCTTAAGATGGAGACGATGGGGAAGTGACCTGACTGAGTCAAAGGACCCCATCAGCCTCACAGGGCCTGACTGGAGGCCACGTTGAGCAGAAAAGCTGAAACCTTTTATTAAAATTCACAGTACTTGGAAGCGGAACCACTTCCACCTGCCCAATATTGTGGACTACTGAAAAAGAAGACTTGTTCTCAACACCGCAGCTCCTTAGAGATGCCCTGCACAACCAGCTTCTCAGTACTGCTGACGAGACACCATGGGCTCCCCACCCCCCCGGTGTGTCCCCTGGGCATGGCACTCACAGAAGGCCACTCTAGTTCTAGTAATGCTGTGTCCCTTCAATTTGCAAAGGTGGTGGATTAAGCAAGGGCACTGCTCAGACCTGAGTTCCGATTCCTGTCCTCGTCACTAGTTGTGAGGCCCTGGGCTGACTGCCAAATGTCTCTGAGCCTCACGCTCTGTCCCATAAGGATCCCCGGTCACCCACCAGGCAGGGCTGTCTGAGGACTGAATGATCCTGTGTCTGAAACATTGCCTGATACACACAGCAGTCAGAAGAAGGCCCCTCCCCTGCCATCTCCCCCCTAAACAACCTGGCTCCCCCTCTACTGGGGCAACAAGGCGCCAGATGAGACAGCCCAGCACACCACCATCGATAATTAAAACCACACACTTTGTGAGAGGCTTTTGGGCTCAGGACTAACGACAGTCTCTCAGGATGAGAGTCAAGGACAGTAAGTCCATGAGGGTGAGAGTATTTCTACTCTATGAACAAAACACAGGTGTCTCCACAAAAGCCACAACTAGTCGTTCATGCCAGCCCCGTGTGAAGCCCCAGCCCCTCGACACACTGTCTTGGTCCCACACTGACCAGTTCTCCGCTCACAGGGCTGGGGCTGCACTCGCCTCCTCTCCAGGCCCAGAACTTATCCTCAACCCCCGCAGTATTTCTCAGCTTTTCAGCATTTTCTGCACCCACAAGGCAATGTGCAAGGACTCTGATGGCCATACCTCAAGCCTCCATCTATGGGCAAAATGTGCTCAAGATCAATGGAAGGAAAGGGAAAGCATGGGGAATGGATGGACACGCCACGTGAGTGTTCCAGGCTCACTCATCACAGCGTCTATTGGGTTGTTACAAGAAGAATCAAGTCCTGCTGTCACACAGGTCTAAGACTGTGAGACACAGCAGCAGATGGAAGAGGCCACACATGCTCATTTCTGCTTGCCAGCATGATTTCACAAGCCCCTGAGGCTGTGACAAGCAGCTGGCCAGAGGGATGCTCTGAGTACAAAACAGGACACACATGCCCCCATGTCTCTTGCCTGAGTCACTATGTTCCTGCAAAGATGAACAACCCTAGTCCCCGCCTTTCCCACACATAAGACAAGGGCTGACAGGATTAGTAAGACTGCCTCTGCAATCCATAGCTAGACATGGCCTTACACTCAAACTGATGTGGCTCTGACGTGCTGACCCTCCACCACCTGCATGCAGCTGTGGGCTCAACGTCATGCCAGAATGGTCTGACACGGCTTGTCTACAGAGCCGTCGACTGGGCCTGGAGACACAGCTTCAGTCTACAGTCCTCACTCAGTAAGACTGCTGAAGAAAAGTAGCTTCAAAAACTTGATGTTTTCCCCTTTAACTGACAGGACATAGCATGTTAAAGTACTCCTCAGAACATGTTTGAGGATAGCATTAATATTATTTTCCACTGTTTACTTCTTTTAAATATAAGGTTTACTGTAAAAAAAAAATAGCAGCAAGATAGAGAAATTCCAATAATACCTACACAAAATGCATGCACTTTTTAAAAAAAACTTGGCTTGAGTACTTTAAAAAAAAAATTCTGAAACCTACTTAGACCCATCATGGAAACTTTGAAAAGCTATAAAACAGACTTTCTCACTAGTCAATTTATTGATTTATTCCAGAACAATGAATAATTCAGAATTTTAAATAATGACCAGTCATCACTTTAAATTAGAAATACTAAAATTTAACCTCAGCATAGAAATATTAGCAAAGCATATGAGAAATGGGCTTTTAAAACTTGTGAAAGCTGCACAGTTGTAACCAAAAAAGATGACCCTTGATGTTTTAAATCAGTTTTTATAAACTTGCTTTTCACTAACTGACATTATCTGAATGGTATTCCAAAGATGACCTTGAGTTTGAACCAAATAAATAAGTACCAGTCCACAGGCAGCCGTGGAAGGAAGGCATGTCTCTGAGCATTGACAGTACGGGGCAATTCACCAGGTGGAAAGTCTCTGACACAGGCCACCCAGCCTCGGCCCATCCTAGGCACAGGCCAGCTGCAGGGCCCTTGGAGCAGGATGGAAGCCGTGTCTGCCTTGTGCTGCCTCTTGCCCTGGGCTGCTCCTGCCCTTGCCCCTGGTTCCCTGGCCCCGTCCCCTGCCCCGGGACACACCTCCGGGCTCCCTGCATGGTGCAGAGCAGGGTGCCCTGCGCTGCCCCCTGCCCTGTGCTGCCCTCCTGCCCTTGCTGCCCCACCTCCAGTTCCCTGGCCCGCCCCCCGCCCCACGGCATACCCCAGGCTCACCGCATGGTATAGAGCAGGGTGCCGTCATCCTCCAACCTCAGCAGCTTGTTGGGTGTGGTCATGTTGTGCGCGATAGACTTCTTCCCGTTGTGGAAGAAAGTGTCCGGGGTCCAGATCTTGCTGGCCAAGAGGTTGTTGAGAGGCAGGCGCTGCATGGGCCCCTTAAACCGCAGCCGTTCGTCCTTCCAGCTTTGTCGGAAAAACACGTCTATGGTGTATTCCTAGTGCAGAGGGAGGCAGGGGCGGTGTCAGGAGGGCAGGGCCTGCAGGTCCCAAGGACTCAGAACTGTGTGCAGGCTATGCCAGGACCTACCATCTCCGTGTCGGACACTGGGCCAAAGCTGGTGACGTAGATGTCGGTCCTCACCTGAGTGATGCGCTCTGAAACACAGACAGGCCCCCAACTTGTATGCCTCGCCCCATGCTCTGAGTCTAGCAACCAAACCCCTGCACCCTGGACCTTTTGCAGTGTACCTGGCGAGTCTAGAGACTTTGGCAAATGACACATGCAGCCCAACCACCCCCAACCACAATATGAAAGGAAACGTCCATCACTGAAAGAAAGCAGCTGGGGTCTGGTGGTGTTTCCACCCCTTCACAGACGTGGGCTGAGTTCAGGCTGTGGGGTCTTGGGTGCTTCCACAGTGTCCTCCTCTGTAAACCTGGAGCACAGAACCTTCCCCTCCCCCATGAATAGCGGCTTTAGGAAGATCTGGACAATTCCAGAGGAGGTGAACCAGCTTGGAGGAATTTCCAGTCAAAAGGGGAAGTCTCCAGGGAAATAATGTATGAGAAGTGCCCCCAGTGTATCTTGGAGACGGGCTCGAGAAGGAAGACTCCCTGCCTTTTGTAGGGCTTTCTCAACTGTTAGAAACCCACATTATGGGACACTACTATCTCGGTCAAATTACTGGAGCTGTATAAAGTGATAGAAGTGGCTAACAGTACTACGGGGGAATCTTTGTGTTCCCTGGGCACCACCATGCCCTGCAGCCCCACATTCAGAGTGCGTTTCAGGGCCCTGAATGACCTCAAACCACTCATCGGGCATCGCTGCATGGGCTCATCTGTTCCCTGGTGTGTATTTGTGTGCGGGCAGGTGTTTGTGTGATGCTCTGTGCTGTGTGGTGTCCCTGAGAGCGGGCCTCCACAGGGTGGGCCTGGACTCTCTGTGATGTCCTCCCACCCCACACACTGGAAGCCAGGAAATGAGAGAACACAGAAACTGACAGCAGTTCAGCTGTCTGAAGAGGCCTTGACCCTTCTGGGTGTGCTCCAGGGACCCAACTGCCAGATGCAGAGGCTGAGGATGTGATTCATCAACGGAAGCTCCCTGTTAAAAACGCAAATACTGGAGGAGAGCTAAACTTTTCCTTCCAAGACTGCATTTGCTGAAGGGTCCCTACCTCACCCAACAAAGCAAGTCCAAATACACCACACCTGAACTGGTCAGAGCTGATGAACCTGCACCTGCCTAGAATCCGCACATGATTCCCAGCGCAGAAACTAGCTGTGCCAGGTGTGCCCTGGACGCACAGTCTGCAATCCTAATTGTCTTCCACAGAATCGAGGCAAATACTATGACTATATCCACAGTGAAAAGTTAAACATATAACGTATAAAGATGTAGTGAACAATTGCATCCAGTGGACTTTCGAAAAGGACATGCACAGATATAAGAGGTTGAGGATGTATGATTTCTTAACATAAGGTAAGCTTAGCTTTTAACATCTAAGAGCCAGTTCCTCCCTAAGTGAACCAGAAAGGATGCTAAGATCATCAGGGAAGAAGGAAGTTTGCAGGGACCTTTTACGGAGACCACTGCCCCTAGCATCTAGAAAGTGACGGTGAAGGGTGCAGGATCCTGGCAAGGTGGAAAACCATCAACTCTAAATCCTCGCAGGGAAGCTCTTTGAGGACTTGTCTGAATCAATGCAAGCTTGGGCCTGGGTGTACACGGCTCCTGTTTTCACCAAGCTCGGTGGAGGAGTGCACACTCACCTCCCAGCCCGGGTCGAAGTCTGTTGTCGTAGCCGTCTAGAAGCCCATCCAAGATCCTGGTAAATATCGTGATGTTGTCATTGGTCTCATCTTTCACTGAACTGGTTGGCATTTGTGAAAAGCTTTTAAAAGAGAAACAAAAGAAAGAGTTAAGACTTACACTATTTCTTACAAATATTCTCAGTATATAGAAACTGGGGGATCACATGGTGACCCGTCTGGAAGGGAGTGCACCTGAGAGAGGCTCCCTGAGCTGCTGAGGTTATTGTTTTGCATTGATAAACTTAATTTCTCAAATATCCACAGGTATTCTCCTCAGGCTGGTTAGCCATCAACCCGACATAATGTTCAAAATCTCTCACTCTATGATTCTGAGGAGCTTTTTGCGACAGTGTTTCAGTCATCTTTAAAACAAATTGTGGGCCAGGTACAGTGGTTCAAGCCTATAATACTAGCACTTTGGGAGGCCAAGGCGAGAGGACTGCCTGAGTTTAGGGGTTCGATACCAGCCTGGGCAACTTGGCGAGACCTCGTCTCTACAATAAATTGAAAAATGAGCCATGTGTGGTGGTGCATGCCTGTAATTCCAGCTACTTGGAAGGCTGAGGCAGAAGGTTAGCCTGAGCCCAGCAGGCTGAGGCTGTGGTGGTCATGAGCATGCCACTGCACTCCAGCCTGGGTGACAGAGTGAGACTCCAACTCAAAAACAAACACAAAAATGAGCTTCTGCACACAGACTAGCAGAATACTTTGTAGGGGATTTCACAAGTTTGGTTTACACGCAGAAAAACTAAGTTCCCATATCCGTACTGAGTCACCTGCCTTGGGCACAGGAGTGTGGAAGAAGATGCTGAAAACCTTTAAACAAGTTTAAAGCCAAGGTTCTATGCCTAAATCCTCATGCATCCTTGGTTGGGGGATGCATGGGAGTGTGGGTGCTGTGAATACTATGCCAGGATTAGAGTGTGCAGTGACAGACATGATCGAGTCTGTGTCATCTTTTTTGGCTCCCGCACCCTTTGGTGCTGCCAGCTGCTGGCACGTTCTGTGGTATGCACATATCATACCATAAAACCTTGAGAAGTGACGACTGAGGCTTGGGGAAGACACTAGGACATTTCTGGTTTGTTCATTTAAGTGCACTTGTCCAGGCTTCAATAGTTCATGCAGATGGAGCAGACCATAACCAGAAACTGCCCTGAGCTGATCTGGGGCAAAGAGGACATGACTGTTTGGAGGAAAGGAAAGACCACAAACCACAAGCCAGTCACGCACCTGAAGAGCACAGGCCCCACCTGGGTTTTGACAGCAGCTTTCCGATGTGCAAATGGCAAAAGGTTTTGAATTACTGGGCACTGGACCTGCACATCTGGCTTGAAGGGTGACTTACCGAGCTGAAAGCCAGCTGTGGCTCCCAGGAAGTGGGCACCCCAGGCAGCTGGGAGAAGAGCACAGAGCTCCTGGCACTTTCCCGAAGTGCCTGGCTGTGGGGCCCAACTCTGTTGAAAGCACTTTCTTTCCCATGAAAGGGCTGAAATTAGAGCTGAAAGATGCTGGCTCAGAATCGATGTGTGCCTGGCCCACCCAGTTCTAGAAAATCAGTCATTTTCATTGATTGCATCTAGCAGATCGATTCTTTACTGGCCCTGAAGCTATTCCTTTTTGACTGAGAGAGTGTAAAGTTCCTTTGATCTAATTTTCACGTCACCATTAAAATGCATACAGTTGAAGCCCTACCAAGTTAAAATTCATTCCTGTCGGTATGAAGCCCACAGACATACACACTTTTTACAGTGTGATTCAGTATTTAAAAATATTAAATGCTCCTTTTCTCTAACATCCACGGTAGTTGCACACTTCAGGAAGACAAAGCACCAAGCCTCACACAGCTCATCCCAGGACGAACAGCCTTGGTATCTTCTTCCAGAATTTTGTACAAAACAAAAGACAGTCACTTGTGTAACTATTTGGTGCAACCAAATCTGACCTCATGATCCACTTCTCGTGGAGTTCATAATTCTACTCAGTTTGATTATTCAAATTTAGGCTATGTCTAAGTGCCCAATTTTTGGAAGGTCCTTGCTGCCTTTTTAATTAAATTGAAGTGAGAGCAAATGCACTAGTAGAAAAAGGATATCATATCTTAATGTTTCAAGGACAATTTCCTAAACTATTCTATTCTCTGTTTGGAAAATATTCTCCATTGACACCAGATTAGAATAGGCCTGGCTGTCAGGAGACAAAAGACTTGAATACATGATGGACTGTTTGGAGACTCTACCACCATAGTGATGTCTCTGTGCGTGTTGCTTACCACGGCTCACCCCACATGTAGAGATAAAGTCACGATCCTCTGCCAGTTCCAGTGAAACACCACCTACTTGGCTCAGAATCCCACTTACAGCCACCAAATCATTTCTGATAGCAATGGGATAGGGCACACGCTTAAGAATTCCAAAGCTAAGCTTCCATTTCTTGGCCAATTTTTTAAAGTTTAAATGCATCTGTACACATTTGCACATAATTATACTTTCCTTGGAGAAATTGCATTATCTTCTCTGACCTGCTTAACTGCCTTTTGTATTTGCCTTTGTATGATAGAGGCTGTGCCTGGGGACGTGCAGTATTATCTTTGCTGAATTAACTAAAATCAGAGATAGATGGTAGGAAATGGATTCTTTAAAAGCCCTGAAAATGCCTACCAGGGCAGCAGCAAGGTTTCTCTTCATGAACAATTGGAATCCCTCCTCAGCCCATAGATTATCCTCAAAAACGCTTCGTCTGCAGCGTATGGCTATGAAATACACTATGTTCGCAGCCACAGAGAGGGAGGTCTTATCATAGAACACAGATGCTGTTTTCTCAGCTTCTGGAGAAAGGGCCTTTACACAGGAGAACCTCACAGACATCTGATGAACTTGCTAGTGCCTCTTTCAAGTTACATTGTCTTTACGGACTGCTGCAAAGTTAGAGTAGCCTCAGCTTGCTTTGCTTTATTTGGGTTCGTTGAAAGTACTTGAAAGACAACACAGAAACATGGGGTTATGCCTTCTGTGAGTGATTACGTGAGTGATTGATGAGTCCTGCAGGGCCACAAGACGCCCTCATCACATGGCACTCACACTCCATTCAGGTTCCAAAACCAGAGCTGTCTCCTGACACCCCGATACTGCTTTTCTTAGGGATATTGAGTACAGCCAAGGATCCCTGCTTGTCCCTGGGCTAGCTGGAGGCAGACTACTGCTTCAAGGACAAGTCAAGTTTCCGCTCCATGGAGTGGCCTCGGTGCCATTGCCTTTTTGAGCTGAGACCAGATCCATGACTGTGGACGTAATAGAAGTGCTGGAAAATTTAGGTGGCATGCCTTTCCATTTTAGCCAGGATTAACTACTAGTTCCCTTAAAATATAGATTTTAAAAAAATATTCAGCACAAATCCTCTACAAAAGCATGTCCTACATACTCCATGATATCAGTTGCAACATTTCCCATATCTGGCATTTTAAAGGGTATAAATTATCTTGACACTTCTGAGTAAGAAAAATCTTTTCAGTATTGTTGAACCAATAGTGCTAGCCAAAGCGATGTGAGATGTATTTCTTCCTGATGATGTTATCTCTACGTATCTACAGCCATTTCTGATTAACATTAAATGGGATTGATCATGACAACTGCAGACATATTTTGATGTGAAATTACTTTGGGAATTGAACTGGGTTGGGTTTAAGCTGCAACTTTTCTGTCTTCTTAAATTGCACTCTTTCCCTAGCATTTAATGACTTCTGAGAAATGTATTTTCAGTTTGTTTGCTAGTTTCAAGTCATTAAGTGAGCACCCCTAAATGACACCATTTTGTGGTGTTTTCCTCAAATGTCCATTATACTTCATTTTAGTAAACCATATGTAAACACACGTGCACACACACACACACACACACACACACACACACACACACACACACGGTGGACACTAGCTGGGCAGTAAAGATCAGTCTCAAGTTTCCAAATCAGAGTTTTCCCTCTTAAGGTGGAAAACACAAACGTGCACCACATTGTCTTCCGTGACTTGAGTCCCACGCCATGGAGCCGTATTTAGAATGCAAGAAGGGGGTCCCGAGGAAGCTCTATCCATTCCTCTCTACCCCTGGGGTTCACATTAAAGTCGCTCTCCCTTCATCTCCCTAATTCCTGCCGGAGTCTGTCCCTGTCCCCACCCTACATGGAAGCTCTCCATTCCTGCCCTTCACACAGCTGCCTCACTCAGAATCCTGATGCCCACAAGATAAACCCAGGCCTGGTGGGCCCGAGTCTGTAGCCCCTCCTCCCACCCTCAACCCCTCCCTACACTCAGTCCCACCCCCTGTTCCAATACACTGGGGGCCCCTGCAGACAATGACACCTTGTAGACACCCCTTTGTCTTCATCACAGCTCCCCCACCTCCTAGTCATCCCCATCAGCTAATAAGCCTACTGTGATGCAACCACGTCTTTAAAAGTCCCTCATCCACCCCATATTTCCTTCCAGTTATTACTTCATTCTTGCACCTCTTCTCATCAAAACTCACTGTAGACTTATCCACATGAGAACTCGTGCTGCCTCGCCTCCCCCTGCTCCCTCTGGGCTTCCACGACCCACCTTTCAAGGAGACTACTCTTCCTCTTCCGGATGCCAAGAATGAACCTCACATGGCCAAATCTGAAGGTCCAGTGTTGGCCCAAAGCTTAGCTGACCTGTGGGTAACATTTGGCTGAGACCAGAGTCCCTTCCTATAGCACATTCTCCACTCGGCCTCTCTGTCCTTTCCTCCCGCCTCCCTTCTCTTCCTTCCAATCTTGTGCCCCACTTACCTTCCTGACCTCTGAACCCTGGCATTCCCAGGGTGCAATCCAGGAACCCATTTCTTGTCTGTCTGCATTCAGTCTGTCTCATCCAGTCCAGGGACTTCCAATCCCACCCTCAATGGAAGCATCTCAAGTCCATGTCTCCAGCCCCATCTCTCTCTGACCTCTAGACCACTCTATCAGTGGCTTGCCTGGCCTATTCACTTGGATGTCTAGCAGGTGTCTCTCTGGCTTCCCGTGCCCACCACTGCACTTGTGATTTTCTGTACCCAGACCTCTTTTCCTAGTGCCTTTTCCAGTTCTGCTCCATGATAGGCAAGGAATGCTCAGGTTTTCTGCTCAGATACTTCAGGAGTCATCCCTGACTGCTCTCTACCTTTCATGCCCACATCAAGCCATCCACAAATTCTGTTGGCCAAAACAGTCACTCTTCTAGGCCACCACAATGGCCTCTTAACTGTCCTCGCTGCCTCTTCTTTTAACCCCCTCTCACCACCCCAGATTCCATTTTAGCCATTCGTGCAGCACTCAGATGGAGCTTTAAAATTTAAGTCACATCATTGTCCCATCTAAATTGGATCATGTTCCCACTCCTACTCAAAACCACTCAACAGCCCTCTCTGACCTTCAAGATAAAATCAGCTGTCCTTCCTGACATTACCCCGCATGGCCTACAAGGGACTTCAAGATCTGACCATGTCTCCACTCTCCTCCTTGAAAATACCTCCTTCCTTCCCTCCTGCCTCACGGTGGCCCCCTCCATGTTCTAACTCTCAAGACACGCCCCTGACCAGCACCCTGCATCCACCTTCCGCCATCTCCTTCTGGCACACAAGCAGGGCAATGTCCCCCAAGATGTCAATGCAAGGAAGACATTGTGGATGTGGGTAAAGTTATGGTCCAGGCCAGGTGCTTACCCAACCTCTGGGTCTAGTAAACTTCAGGGCCCTCCTGGTTGCAAAGATACCCAAAAGAATGGCCTGTGAGACTTAGCACTCTTTCCCCACACACATGGACTTGTTTACACATTTAACACAGGCTTTGCAATTGTTTCTTCACATAAGCGTTGTAGCATGAGACTTCTGATTAGTCCCACTTTGAGATTAGGAAACTGAGTGGCAGGCAGGTTCAGTAACACTTCTGCCATCACACCATGTGTGGACAGAGATCAGAGCCAGATGACTCCAATGTCCTCTGTCGAAATAGTTCTTAATGCTATCCTAAACATTTCCCAGTGGTCCTGAAACAAGAGCCAAACTGATTGTATAGTGATGTCCCTATTACGTTTGTTAAAGTTGAAAATTAACTAGTTTGTATCCCAAGAACTTTTAGGTTAGCCTTTTTGTTTTGGGTTAAATTGTTAAATAGATACAAATAAAATGGAGTATCCAATGAATCAATAAAGCCTGTCTTGTGTTTCTTAGCATATAATCCTAGTGCTGGACTTTATCACCCATATTCTGTGTCAAGTTTTATTCAGGCTGTGGTAGACTCAGCATTTGCAGTGGTATGATCTGAGTTCTAGATAAAAAGAGTCTTTTGTTTCCAATACATAGCTTTCCCCTATTCTTTACCTTTTCATGGCACTATGAAAAATATTAGGACATTCTGGAGAAGGCCCTGCAGTGGGGAAGGCCAGCCCCAACCTGCAGCGCTCAGGTAACCTTGGTTCTACCATTCTCCCACAGTGAAACCTGGACACACCTAACACACACTAACACCTGAGCCCTTTTTGCCCACAAAGTAAGGATGTTGTAAGAATTAAATAGTGTCTGTTTTTTGAAAACGCTTTCTGGAGAATAAGGTGACACACCCACATAAACACTGATAATCACTGTTGCTACTGCCAGAGTCCTCTGACGGGATTTCCTTTTATTTTTGAATAGAATATTTTCCTCTGAAATTTCATACCAATTAAAGATGCAGCGTATGCAACTGAACCTTCGTAAAAATCCAAAGCCCACATTCTCCTCCCCCCCTTGAGCCGGGCTGTGACTCATCCGGCGCTGACGGCCAGACGGTGTCAGCAGATAGCTGTGCTCTCGACTCCCTGGCGTGCTCACTGCCTCTGGAGCATGCTACAAGTTTCCTTTTAGAAAGCAGACAATTTGGAAGTATTTTCTTTTGCTACCTTTAAAAAAAAATGTTGGACATTTTCAGTGCCCCGTTTCAGTCCCCGATATTTTTTATGATATGCAAGAATACCTTTCTAAACTGGTGCTTGTGGCTGCCGCCACATGTGTTCCCGCTAACAGCTCGAGGGCACTTTCTGGGTGTTTTCACAATTGTTACGACTGTTTGTCCTGGGCCTCATGACCCCGCAACTGTAGCACAGGGAGAATTTGCCATCTGGGGATTCATAAGAAAGAACTTTCCATTTAAAAAGACATTGTGAGTACCTGCATGATTCAGAGAGAACGTACTTTCTGCTCTACTTAAAAGCAGGGAACTGTCCTTGAGTATGCGTAGGAAAAGGCTCTCTTCGTGAAACCAAAGGTCCAGCTTGGCACACTTGTACAGACCAAGGAGAACCTTCTGTGTTCGTGTTCAGAAGCACCTCTACAAAAACCTACTTTTAATTGCCAATTGTAAAATGTTGTTTTTTGAAGTCTATTTGAGTTTCAGTTCCCACGTAATACAATTCAAACACACTTCTTTTTTTAAATTGACAAACTTCTGAAATATGTTTAAGACAATAAAACAATGGAATCAGACTTCATCTTAGTACCCAGATGATAATCTTCAAATTTGTCTTGCAATTATCACTGGATTATCAGGTATGATAAAGTATATTTTCTAAATGATGATAAGTTAATGTCAGTTTAAACGTATTATTATATATTTTCACATTACACTATGAAATATTGTTTCTGTGCTTTCCCTTCTATACCTTGTACTTCTCTGATTGCTGGTCTCTTTAAAATAATTACAAGCCCTCAGATAATCCTGGGTCTCCAAACATACTCCAGCACAAGGCTGACTCTCAAATAAAGCCCCTGTTCTGCTGTGTACCTGACTCAGGCACTCTTCTTTTCTTAAAACTAGAAGGATTAGAAAGGCTATTGAAAATGCTGGGACTCTGACTGAATTTGGAATATGACCAAGAGATGGAGAAAAAGTCATACTCATATACTTTCAAAGCAATTTCACATTAATTATCTTACATAATCACCAAGTATATTTCACTGATCACACTTACAAATGTTCCAACTGCCAGTGCCACACTCTTCTCATAAACACTGCACATCAACTTGGTCCATGAACAAAACCCTACACTCTGCGTCTTTCCTTCCTCTATTCTGCCTGATTTTCTGTGATAGCCCTCCTCACCCCTGCCAGTCCTCTGGCCTCTTGGATGTATCCACAAGAGTCAGCATTTCCTTTGTCCTAGAATCGTGTTCAAATTAGGGCCTTTGGTATGTCCTCGTTCACACTTCTGGTGAACCCAGTCATACAGATTCTTTCTTTGGGAGCAAAAAAAAAGAGCAGACCCAAACTCCTTTTCCTCCTAACCCCCAGGTACAGAAAACTCTCTGTACCCTGAAACAGAGAATTACTTTCAGAAATGCGTTCTCTGCCTCTCTAGCCTTGTTTGGCCCCACACTGCCCTGGAAATCACGTGTAGTCAAGTAAGGGAGTCCAAAAGGTAACCAGGCAGAACACACTTGAAGACTGCTGGGCAAAGACCCTTGGCAGTCACTGGGCTTGTGAAGTTCCCAAGTAAGCGACTCATCTATCCACCTTCCACTCTTGGATGATGGGCTAAGGATGCCCAGCTCATCTGGAGGCTCCTAGGAAAGCATGGAAGCTAATGCAGTTTTCACACTGTGACAGTGATTATTTTTCAAGACTTTGGTAGAATATTCTGAAACTTTATTTGGGATTTGACAAAATTATCCTCAAGTACATTTAGACACAATGCAAGTGAGAGAAGGAGCTTTGTATAAGAAGGGAAGTAAGCAGGGCCTTGATGTCTCTTGTAGCTGTTGGAAAACATGACCTGCTGGCCAGAGCATGCCAGAAACCCACTCCAACAAAGGCAATGGACACGCAGGGCCAGCAGTTTAAAGGACTCAAACACTCTCGTGTAAAATTCTACTTGTAAAAATATCCTCTAATGGAAATAATCTCAAATACTTTTAGGCCAAATATGTTCACGTATTTAAACTTACAGGCCAAATATGTTCACTACAGGAAAATGGACAACAGCAAAATCAGAAACAAAGTAAGCATCCCAAATTAGAGTAGTAGCTAACAAGAAGGTATCCACCATACAATGTAATAATATCCAGCCACTGTGAAGTCACATGTTTTAAAGAGTTTGTGATAAAATATTATGTTCAGAAAAAGCACAGTACACAAACGCATGTGCAGTATGATCCCAACAGTATAAAAATATGCATAGAAGCAGGTGGAAGGAAGCTCACCAAATGTGAAGGATGATTGTTCTATGTCTTGGAATTAAGGTTATTTTCCTTTTTATAAACTTTTTAGTATCTCACGTATTTGCTGCAGTTAGTAGATATTGTTTTATGATGGGCTACTGGCCTTACATCTAAAAGATTAAAAATTGCCCCAACAGTGAGTTTTCTAGAAAAATTGAGGAGTATTCTACTACTTACTCAGTGGTAGCCTCCTCCAGCAACTAAGTTACCTCACCATTCTGAAGATGAGCTCAGAAAGTCATAGAATGAGATAAGAAAGTGTAACTGCGTCTCATGTCTGAACACCTCATACATGTGACTTCCTACTTCAGACCTGCCTCCTCTATCAGGGAGTGTAATAAGTTCATGGCACTAAAATGCAAATTCACAATAGTATAGTTTGACCACAATGATTTAAAGAAAACAAATGTCTGTCATCCTTGCATAATCCTCACCTCCACAATATTATTCAATACATGTAGTATATCAGTTACACAAACCAACTATTTAATGCTTTAACTAGCAAAATGGAATAATCTGCAGCTTTCATTCAGAGAAACACTGTGAACATCATAGTTCATAAAATTTAACAACTGGAGAGACCTTGGGGGAATAAAAGCAAACAACCTTCACCTAACAGTTAAGGAAACCAAGAACATGGGAGGAGAGGCGTCCACTTAAAACAAGCAAAGTAACAGTAACACCCAATGCTGTTTCTCAAGAAAGTACTCAGAATGGCTCAAAGGGCTATGGCACACCACATGCCTGTCCCCCTCGGCATGGTTAGAGTACACATGCTGCCCAGTTCATGTTGGTGAGGTATGGGCATGTTCTTTAGCTCAGCTCTGCTGGACAGAGTCTCAGGTGAGGGTTCAGACCTGTGACCGGGTAGACTGGACTACCGTCCAGCGCGGCCTAAAGCACCACCCACTCCCTCTGCGTAGATCTAGAAGGGTCAAAAGAGCAGGAAGTGTCCACAAAAAATGTCATGGCCCAGGAAGGGTCCTTTCTCTCCTCCAGAGAGAGGGACCTCTACGGGCCGCTGCAGAGCACTGTATATTCTTGGCCCCCAATGACTTGCACAAGCGTGGAATACATCGTGCAACCTCTGAGGCCCATTGTGGCAGGACTGCAGCTTGGCAACTTTTGTCCTGACATTTAATCATACTCCATGAACTTCAAGTTACAAACTTTCTGATCAATCAGAACAATTCTGGGACGGGGGTCAGAGGAGGAGCATCAACCTCGTGAGAAAAGTCATCTGGAATGTTTGTTATCATCAGCCTCAAGAAAAAAGGTTAGAAACAGTGCATGGATACTAAAGTCTAAAATGAAAGAGGGATTCATGGAAATTATAATGCCAGAAACTTAAGGGTGTCTCTCAGGTCTTCAGACACCTATGGTTTAAAATCTCTGCATCTGTGTTCAGACAGCTACAGCTCCAGGTACTTGGCTCAGGTCAGGTGAGACCTTTTCAGCACCAAGTAGCACAGGCCTGGCTTCAGAGGCAAATGCACTTGCATAAGGAACCAAGGAGGGCAATGGAAATGCTGCAGACTGTCTTGTCTAACAAGCGGTGACTGTCCTCTGTGGACATGCACTCCTGAGTCCTGTCTGAACCTGAGTAGGAGGAAACACAGCTCACTTGGACACTAACTTTAACTTCCATTTCTGAAAACATGATCTGCCTTTCTTTCTGACTCACTTCAGAGACCCCAGGCCGGGAACAGCTTTGCTCAGGGAGCGCATGGGTCAAGGTCAGGACTCTTCATTCACTGACAACAAACGGAAGGGTGTGGGACTGCAAAGGTTTCAGGTGAGGGCTTGCTGACCAGACGCTCTGCTCTACAAGGTTTCGGAAAGGCGCCCGTGCCCCTAAAACCATAAAATACAAGCACAGAGAGTAACTTACCCAAAGTGACTGGACAAGTTCATGGAGATACAAAAGAGAAGGAGGTTTTTGATCATGATAGAGCTAGAGTACATCCCATTGTCCATTCCCAATAAGAATAAGAGTTGAAGCAGATGAATTTGGAAGAATAATTGTCCTTTCTGTAACTTGATCTTGAAGCTGAAAAGTAAGAAAAAGTGGAAAGCACGTGAATTTCAGCGTTTCTGCACCCCAGAGCCTGGAGCAAACCACGCTGCCACCACAACGATTACAGAGAACGGGGAGCTGGACAGCCTTGTCCAGCACACAGGCACACCAGGCACCTTCCACCACCTTCCCTAGGCAGTGAGCCGCAGCATGAAAGGGGTCACGGGACAGGTTAATGTCCACTCTTACTCAGGAAAGCAGGATCACCTTAATTTATTTTTCCCCATGTCCAAATTCTTTGTTTTACTTTTTAGTATGTTATCCAGTTATTAAAATACATGTCTGAGGTTTTCTGAGCAACCGCATTTTGCGTCTGTCAAATCCACAAGTGGGATGATTTTACCTTTCTGAACTATCCGCCACGCGTTCAAAGCCAGCAAGCTACTCCGCGTTCCGCAAAGCGCTGAGAGAAGTATGTGGAAAGAGGGAAAGGCATGTTTAGGAAACGGGTCTCCGGCAGGATCACGATAATGTAACAACTGCCTACTTGCCACCTTCTCGGCACACCGCCCCCGTGCCTCAATAATTTAACAATCGCTGCGTTAGTGAAAGGCACTCAGTTGGGCGCTGGGCCCTCCTGTCCCCACTGGCGATGCAGGCGGCACCGTCCCCAGCTCGGCAGCCAGCCTCCGGAAGGTTCTCAGCCCTCCGTGTGCGCAGAACGCTGACCCGTGCTCACCGAGAGCGAGCCCGGAGCATCTGGGGAGGAGCGTCTTCCCGAGGAGCCCCCGCGAACTCCGGAACCGGGAAGCGCACAACAGGTACTCCCACCGCGGAAGCCAGGGGCCCTCTGGGCTAGCGTCCACAAAGGCAGGGCTCCGTGCCGGGGGCGCCGGGCGCGTCGCCGGATTGGAGCCAGGCGGCGAGCACGCGGCGCTGCATGCGGGAAAGCCGGGCAGCGTCCTCCGCCCCGAGCCGGGGCCCCGGGAGAGGCTGAGCTCCCTGGACCCCACGGAGGA
>NW_007247327.1:226458-236186 GCF_000164805.1 Carlito syrichta
CCCCCACCTGCCGTGTGCGCGGGGGTGCGGAGCTCCCCTTCTTGACGGCAGGCGGCGGCGGCTGCAGGAAAGAGCACGGCCGCGGGGTCTTCGGGCCTGAAGGCGGGCCGGAGGTGCGGGGGTGGGAGCCGAGCCTCCGAGGCCACACGCGGGGCTCAGGGCTGAGTGCCGGGTCTCTTGCCTCGGCGGCGCGGGGCCTGCGCGGATGGGCCCCTGCTTCTCACAGCACGGGCAGGAGGCATGCCAGGGCCACACACTCCCCAGGTCAGGAGCACAGGGCTTGCTTGCGGGAGGCGGGCGCCTCTGGGCTAGCGCAGTGGGAGGTGGTCGAGATGCAGAGGAAAGGCGGTGAGATCGCGAGGAGGCTTGTTTTCATGGCTGTTCCAGCCCTTGTGTGAAACGGCATTGCTTATCCTCTCTTGGACAGAATAATTGTGAGAAAAGGCAGATTCCTAACTCTGCCCCCCAAAGATCTGGAATCTCACCGTGTATGAGGCCTCTCAGTTTTCCAGTTATGTCTGATACTGTCTACTCCAAACTAAGTCAAGTCACCTGCTGGTACTTTGGCACATTCCAGAAATTCTGAAAACTTCCAGCAGTGAGAAATTGTAAATATATTTCAGGAAAAGGACATAAATATATATATATATATAAGTGTGCAAATATTCAGGAAGTGTTACTCTGAATATACATTTAGACACAGTATTAAATAACTGATTTGAGTGGATCTTCATAAAATATAAATTAGATAATATAAATTTATTTAATTTATCTAACTAAGGTCTTTCTTTCTTCCCTTCCTTCCTTCCTTCCTTCCTTCCTTCCTTCCTTCCTTTCTTTTTTGGAAACAACAGGGTCTCCCTGTTATTCACGCTGGAGTGCAATGGTGCAATCATAGCTCACTGCAACCTCAAACTTATGGGCTCATGCCATCTTCCCATCTCAGTCTCCCAAGTAGTTAGCATTACAGGTGCATGCCACCACACCTAGTTAATTTTTTTTTTTTTTTGTAAAGATGGGGTCTTGCTCTGTTAACCAAGCTGGTCTCCAATTCCTGGCCTCCAGTGATCCTCCTGGCTTAGCCTCCCGAAGTACTGAGATTATAGGTATAAATCACCTAGTCCAGCCTTAAAAGGCTTTTAAAATTCTAAAATGAATAAATTGTACACATGCATTTCTTCATGTTCTAATTTCTCAAAATATGTATCACTAAAGTAAAGTTTCTCCATAGTCAAAATCATTTAATTAAAAGAGTCAAACTAATATGATTTCATAATCAATTTAGTATAACCTTCACCTATTAGACGTTGGAATTCTGATTTAGAAGTACCTGTGACAGCTTTTCTTCTGCTGGGATTAAACAGCGTAATGCAAATCGGAGAGTTCAAATAATTGGCAAATTTAAGACTTTTCAGATTATCACACAAAGTTATTCAGTCTGTTTTTGCAAAAAAAAAAATTGAAATCAATAAGATAATACTTTTGTATTAGTGAAAGTTGTGAACATTAATTCTTAATAATGAAATTTCAACTGTAAGTGAATATGTTTTTTTGATGGGTTATGTTTAAAATTTGTATGTTTTTTGGCAAATTATTAGCTTCACGTCAACTCATATAATTAAACATACGAAAATTTCCCTAAGTGAGATCTGTGTTTTTAAATTATATTTAAACATAGTGCTTAAGTACTTTTTTCCTCCTTGTGAGGAAATGGTAGCCCGTCTACTCCTAGTGTTTATATAACATGTAACCTCATGTTAGATGGGCAAACTACTGGGGACTGTGAAATAATGAGGCCTGTCAGACCCTCTGGAAACCCAATAATTTTTGCTTTAGTATGGAATTCAGTGTCTGTGTGAGAAATAATGGGCTATCAGCTGAATTCCCATTTGTTCCATTAGCATTTTCCCTAAACAAAGTAGTGATCATTCTGGAAAACAGCAGAGGGCACCCGAGTTCCATATAACCTCAGCATTGGACCTTCCTGGATAATTTAATTTCCAGAGAGCCCAGAACGGCTGGACTTGGGGAAACTGGGCCACGGGAGAAGCACTGAGTGGAAGATCACTCACCCATACCCATCCTGGAGCAGGGGCTGAGAAAGGTGACTGTGTTTACATGGCTGGGTGTGGTAGAGGTGGCTGAAACATGAAAGCAGTGCCATCATCTAAGTGAGATCATGTGGTGCCTTTTTCTGCACCTGGCTCACTTCACTTAAGTCCTCCAGGTTATCCATATTGTCACAGATGGCAGGGTTTCCTTCTTTGTTAAGGCTGAATAATATTCCATTGTGTTAAGGCTAAATGACATTCCACTGTGTAATAATGTTTTGCAATGTTTTTATCCATTTGTCTGTCAACAGACATTTAGTTTGTTTTTATAGCTTGGTTATTGGAGAAAATACTAAAATGAACATGGACATGCAGATATCTCTTCCAGATCATGATTTTATTTCCTTTGTTTATACACCCAGACGCAAGATTGCTGGAGCATATGGAGGTTGCCAGGGGCAGGAGGGAGAAATGGGGAGATGTTGGCCAAAGGGTGCAAAGTTTCAGTTATGCAAGATGAATATGCTCTGGAGGTCTAATGTGCAGCACTACCCATATTTATTGCATGCTTGAAATTTGCTAAGAAGGTAGGTCTTAAGTGTTTTCGCCACACACACAAAAGATGCTAACTATATGAGGTGATAGATAAGTGAATGAACTGTGATGATGATTACAGCTCTCTCTCTCTCTCTCTCTCTCTGATCATATATATATATATATGATCATCAAGCTGAACACCTTAAAAAACAGAAGCTTTTACATAAATGAATGGATAAATGCACATATCTTGATTTCTGGATTGAAATACACACACACACACACACACACACACACACACACACGCACAGATTGAGCAAAACTGGCCACACAGACTCCCACCCTCTTGACTTGTCTGGCATGAGGTCCTTAGGGGGACATAGTCTATTCTTTTTTACACTTAGTTCATTTATGTAACTTGAGCAATAGAGACAAATGAGGTCTTTAAAATGATTTTAATTTTTTTTCAAATTTTATTTTATCTTTATTATTGGCTTATTATTATTTCTCCATTTTTCTTTATTCTATTTTGTGATGGCTCTAGGGCTTACAACAGACATCTTTAACTTATTATAGTCTACCTTTAAGTAGCATAATATGTAATATACAGTACATTATTGGAAACTTACCATAATATACTTCTATTTTTCTGTCCTATCCCATTAGCTGTTGTCACACATATTGCTTCCATATTAGATCAGTTATCTTTTTACTTTAACAATCAATTATTTTTTAAATAGATTTTCAGATGATGAAAAATTTCCATTGGGGGCCATCTTAATTCTGCTTATAGAAAATTCTTTCTCACTTTTCATATCACAGGTCTTCTGTGATGAATTACATAAAATTTTATTTCTCCAAAAAAGTTTTATTTTGTCTTCACTTTTGAAAGATATCTTTTTTTTAGATATTTTTTATGTACACATGGTCACTCAATGATGGTGCAACTTATGATTTTTTGACTTTATGATGATGCAAAAGTGATGCACATTCAGTAGAAAACATAATCTGAGTGCACATACAACCATTCTGTTTTCACTTAAAGTCAACATTCAGCAGATTTCATGAAATATTCAACGCTTATCATAAAGTAAGCTTTGTGTTAGATTATTTTGCCCAATTGTCGGCTGGGTATATGTGTTCTGAACACACCTAAGTTAGGCTAGGCTGAGCTACAATGTTTGCATTAAATAGCTTAGGTGTATTTAATGCATTTTTGACCTATGATATTCTTCACTTACGATAGGTTTATCAAGATGTAGCCCCATCATAAGTCAATGCGCATGCTACAGTCACATGCTGTTATAATGGCATTTCGGTTAACCACAAACCATATATATGACAATGGTCTCAGAAGATTATAAGGAAGCCGAAAAATCCCTATTCCCTGGTGACATCCTAGCCGTCTTAATGTTGTAGCTCACATATTCTAAATATATTTAGGGTAGCCTAAATGTACAGTGTTTATGGTAAAGTCTGCAACAGTGTACATGATATTCTAGGCGTTCATATTCATTCACCACCCACTCATTGACTCTCCCAGAGCAATCTCCAGTTCTGCGAGTTCCACTCATGATAAGTGTCCTATGCATGTTTACCATTTCTTTTTTGACCTTGTACACTGTAATTTTATCATACATTTTCTACGTTTAGATTTGTTGATATACACAAACACTTACCATTATGTTACAACTGCCTATAGTACTCAGTACAATAACATGCTGCACAGGTTTGTAGCCTAAGACAACAGGCTATACTGTAGAGCCAAGGTGTGTAGTAGACTACACCATCCAGGTTTGTTTAAGTACATTCTATGATGTTTACACCATGGTGAAATTGCCTAACAATGCATTTCTTAGAATATATTCTCAACATTAAGTGATGCATGACTGCACGCTAAAGCTCTGTTCTTCTGTCTTCTGTCTTCTATTTTTCTAACAAGAAGTCCACTGTCATTTTTCTCTTTATTTCTTTGTACACGATATGTCTTTTTGTCCTCCATATCTTATTCCAAGATTTCTCTTTATCACTGGTTTTCAGTATTTCATTTAGAATATGATTTGGTTTATTTTTCTCTCATTCATTCATTTTTCTATTCTGTTTCGGAAGTTTCTGAGCCTTGGATATGTGAGCTTATAGTTTGCATAAAACTTGAAAACAGAAGTGGAGGAGGCAGAAAAAATATTTAAAGAAATAATGGATAAAAAATCTCCAAGTATTCCTATAGGTCACCGAAGCTTTAGTAAATTTTTTTTTCTCTGTGCTTCATTTTAGATACTTTTTGTTTTTATGTAAAGTCCACTAAACTTTTCTTTTGCAATGTCTGGTCTGCCTTTGGTCTTATCTGGTGTATTTTTCACTTCAGACATTGCATTTTGGATAGCTAGACATTTCATTTTTTTCTGTATGTTTTTCATTTCTCTGTTATCATCATATTTTAATTTAACTCTGTATTCTAAATTAAAACAGAGATCATATTTATAATAACTGTTTCATATATCTTGCCTGTTAGCTCTATCATCTTCTAGTTTAGTTTATGCTGACTACTTTGACTGATTTTTCTTCTGCTTCTTGTAATGTCTGCTAAATTTTTGTATTGGATGTTTCACATGGTTAATTTCCTCTTGATGAGTATCTAGGTTTGGTTGTCTTCCTTTAAAGAGTGTTGCACTTTATGTTGGCAGAAATTTAAATTATTTGAAGATCAGCTTGGACTTATTGAGACTTGTTTTTAAGCCTTGTTATAGCAGGTTACAGTAGCTTTATTCTAGAATTATTTTATCTCACTACTAAAATGTGACCCTTTTGGAGTCTCCATTAAATATCCCAGGTGCTCAACAAGCACCCTCCACTTGAGTGAACTCTGGGAACTATTCAGCTTACAGCTCACTGGTTTTTCTTCACCCAGCCGTATGGAATTTTCTTCTCTGAATGCTAAACTTTCTATTCATGAATAGATTCACAGGATATATATGAAAATTTCTGCAACTATTACTTTACCTCACAAGTTCCAGTTGTCTTTCACTTATTTTTCCTTATATTTGTCCCCCCATTTTAGGGAATGGCTGTGTTTTGCTTGAGATCCACTTTTTTATTGCAGAAATTAGGGGTGAATGTTGGGCTATTTTCTCTTTTTTCTGTCTGGGATCATGATTCCACAAACTGTTGTCCAGTATTTGAAAATAATTGTTTACTATTCCTTGCCTAGTTTTTAAGGTGTCTATGGAGGGTGGGTTGAATCTAGTTACAATTACTGCATTATTGCCTTATATCCTGAATTTTTCAAGTATGCTTAATAGTCCACCCCCATAAATCTTTTATACAAAAGAAATTTGGAAAACATTTTTCTCTGGCCATAGTAATCTATTCTTTTATTTACCTTTGGTCACCAGAAAATTAATCAGGATTTGCCTTGGGTTTGACTGTTATGCATCATTATTTTCAATGAACTGAAACTCAAGTGATTCAGGTTATCCTTTATTTCAGAAAAGATTTCTTTATTTCACTGAAAGTGTTTTTAGATCTAATTATTCTTTCTTTTTTTTTTTGAAAGGACCATTACTTACGAACATAGTTGATCTCTTGTTTTCTCTTATAATTTTTTCTGTAATCAGTTATATAACTCAGTATTATTTTTTACTTATAAACCTGGTGTTCTCATATCTATTTCTTTATTTTTAAATGTCTATTGTGTATTTTCATTCAATTTTTTATAATTTAAAACCTGAAAAATAAAGAGGGTAAATGTAAACTATGAAGCATATTAATAAAAATAAATTTACTAAACCATTCAACTAATTTCTGCAATAGAACATTATCACTTATATTGAGCTTCCCTATATGCTTCTTCCCCAAAACATCTACTCTGGATATACCCCAACTAACCTTCAATACTTTTTAAATGTATTACTTCAAATTGATCAGTTATTAATTTTCTTTATGGTTTGTCCACATACAAACAATATATTGCATATATCGACATACCATAGTGGATAATATTAAATTTTCAGTAAAGACTTTTATAGTTTTTAAAATCAGCATTCTTTTCAAAGTTTACCCATGTTATTTTGTGAACAAATCATTTCCCTTGATAAATAACATTCCATTTCATGAATTGAATTAACACCATTAATTTATACCTTCCTCTACTTAGGATGATAGCTTAGAGTGCTTTCAGTATTTTGTTATTAAGCAAATGCTATTATGAACATTCTTGGATAGTATCTTGAGCACATGAGTAAGAGTTTCTATGAGCTCCATTTCTCAAAATGTTTGATCTTAGAACCCCCATGTGTTCTTAAAATTATTTTAAATTCCAATATTCTTTTGTTTATGTCCATTGTAGCTATCAGTTTTAAATGTATTAGAAATTAAAATTAGAGTTTCAAAAGAATTTATTTTAAAATAACCAATTACATGTTAACATAACTAAAATTTTTATTAAAACTTATGACATTTTCAACAATTTTAGTGAGATAAATAGCATTGTTTTCCATTTTTGCAAATCTCTTTCATAAAACAAGCTCGCCTAACAGAAGAGCACCAGATTCTCATATTTACTACTGAATTCAATGTGTTGTAATACCTGCTTTTGATTGAAGTATTCAAAAACAATCTAGTTTCACACAAATATGTATTTGGAAAATGAGAGCTTTTTAATAAGCTTGTTAATGTGTAAATATTCTTGAATATTAACCAAAATTTTATAACTGGTTGGGGTTTTTTAAAGCTTTGTGGAGGTATAATTGATAAATAAAAATTGTACATATTTAAGGTGTACAATGCGATGTTGCAAAATAGTTTCCACAATTAAGTTGATATCTTAAACACCTCACATATTTGTGTGTGTGCATGTGTGTGTGCGTGTGTGCGTGCGCGCATGTGTGTGTGTGTGTGGTGAGAGCATTCAATATCTACTGTCTTAGCAAATAACTGGCACTTAAATGCCAGTTGCAATGTGAAATCTGATACTATATCAATATACTTGTCATTCTTTGTTATATCAAATTCTGTTGGCCAACTCAACAAACATTTATGGTAAACATTCTCAGCAAAGTAAGCATGGGAACAAATCCTCAATTTGATAAGAAGCAAGTAAAAAGAAAGTCATAGTTAATATTATACTTGATGAAAGACTGAATACTTTTCCCTTAAGATCAGGTGCAAGGCAAGGATGTCTGATCTCTCCACTGCAATCAACTCAAACATATTATTAGGAGTCATACTGAACGTAACAAGGAAAGAAATGTAAATAAAACATACAAATTGGAAATGAAGAGATAAAATGGTTCCTATGTGCAGATGATGTAATTAACAGCATACAAAATCTCAAATTATATGCAAGAAAAATAAATAGCAGTAGATGGATTCAGCAAGATATTTCTATATGCTAGCAATGAACATGTGGCAACCAAAACTATGAACTCAGTACCACTAACAACAATTTTAGAAAAACAAAATATATATGTAAAACTCTAACAAACATGTACAAGACCTGTATGATGAAAGCTGCAACAATTAATAAAATTAAAAGGAGCTAAATAAATAGAAAGATGTATTGTGTTCATACATTAGAAGACTCAATATTGTAAAGATGTCAATTCTTCTCAAATTGATCTGTGGGCTTAGTGCAATTTCAGTCAAAATAGCAATGATTTTCGCAGATATAGAGAAATTTTTAAACAAATTTTTAGACAAGGGGTCCTGCTATGTTGCCTAGGTTGATTTCAAACTCGTTGCTTTAAATGCCTCCTGAGTAGCTAAGATTACAGGTGGGGGAATCTTGCACACAGCAGATATAGAGAAACTTATTCCAAAATTCATATGGAAAAGTTGAAGCTTTAGAATAGCTATTTTTGGGCAAAGTAAAATAAGAATCACAATTTTATGGCTACAGAAATGAAGGCATTGTAGTGAAGGTAGAAAGGTAGACACAACAGAGTAGAGAACAGAGTAGAGAACATAGAAATAGACCCATGAATGCATGACCAAATTTTTTCACAAAGGAGCAAGAGCAATTCAATGAAGGAAGGAAAGTGTCTTGCCAACAAATGAAGCTGGAACAACTGGAAATTCGAAGGCAAAGAAAAAAAAGCCAGAAACTAAATCTCACACTATACACAAAAATTACTCAAAATGGATCATACTCTTAAATTTAAAACTCAAAACTATGAAACTTTTCAAGAAAATTATAGGAGAAAATCTTTGAGACTTAAACCTAGGTAAAGGGTTCTTAGGCATGACATGTAAGCATGATCCATAAAAGAAAAACATAGTGAATTAGACTTTGTCATAATTTAAATATTTTGTTATATAAAAAAATCTTGTAAGAGGATGAAAAGAGCAAGCTACAAAATAGGAGAAAATAGTTGCAAATCACATACTTGAAAATAGCCTTTCATCTAGAATGTGTAAAGGGCTCTCAAAACCCAACAGCAATAGAAAAGGAGGTAAAATATACAAAAAGATACTTCAACAAAGAGGATACACAGCAAGTAAACACACACACACAAAATTTAACACCATTAACCATCAGGGAAAATAAAGTCGTAATGAGATCACTACACACCTATAAAAACAGCTACTTTTTAAAAAAGCAGCAATCTCAAAGGCTGGTAAGGATGCCAAGCAACTGAATTCTCATAGATGGCTGGTGGGAATGCTAAATGGTACAGCCACTTCAGAAAAAAGTTTGACAGCTTGGTGAGGAAATTGATATTTATTTATCATGTGGCCCAAGAACCTCACTTTTGGGTATTTATCTCAGAAAAATGAAGGCTTCTATCCTTGCAAAACATGCACAGAAATATACATAGCAGCTTTATTTACAATAGTCAAGATTGGAAATAACCCAGATTTGCTTCAACAGGTGAAGAGTGAAACAAATTGATACATTCGAACCATATAATATGACTCACAATAAAAAAGGAATAAATTGTGTCACCTATGAACAAAGCCAGTTTTATTTTTTTCTTCACGATCTGCATAGCTTTTACCTTCTTTAATTGTCATGGTGCACTAGCCAGTACTTTCACTAGGACATTAAATAGAAGTAGTAAAAGAGAATATATCCAGCCGGGCTCGGTGGCTCAGCCTGTAATCCCATGCCTTTGGGAGGCTGAGGTGAGTGGATAGCCTGAG
>NW_007247327.1:236230-236779 GCF_000164805.1 Carlito syrichta
AAAAAAAAAAAAAAAAGGATACCCTTGCCTTGTTCCCCCTCTTAGCCTCTGCATATTTTATTTTATTTTATTTCATTTCATTTTATTTACTTTTTAAGTAGGCAGCTCACTCTGTCACCCAGGCTGGAGTGCTGTGGCTCACTCAGGGCCCCTGCAGCCTCGACCTGCTGGGCTCAGGCGATCTCTCCACCTCAGTCTTCTAAGCTGCTGGAACCAAAGGCATGTGCCACCACGCCCAGCTGGTTTTTTGATTTGTTGTAGAGATGAGGTCTCGCCAAGTTGTCCAGATTGGTCTCAAACTCCTGGACTCAGACAGTCCTCTCGTCTCTGCCTGGAATGACAGGCATGAACCACTGCTCCAGACCAACCTCTGTATTTTTTAATTGGCAAGTTTAGAACAAGAGTCAGTAAATCATAGCCCATTGTGCATATCCAGCCTGTTGCTTCCTTTCTTTTCTTTTCTTTTTTTCTATTAAGACGTGCGGTACTATTCAGGGTTAGGTATACAAATGTTCATTATGCAGGTACCCTTGTTCATGAGGTGTGCCC
>NW_007247327.1:236916-238837 GCF_000164805.1 Carlito syrichta
TTATAGTATTACAATAATTGTTCAAGGTCCACTTATGAGTGAGAACATGTGTTACTCAGTTCTTTGTTTCTGTGAAAGATCACTCAGTATTGCAGCCTCTAAGTCCATCCAGGTTGCTGTGAAGTTCATGATTTTGTTCTTCTTTATGGCTGCATAATATTCCATTGTGGATATGTACGTTTTAAAATCCAGTCCTCTTTTGATGGGCAGCACGGTTGGTTCCATGTTCTCGCTACTGTGAACAATGCTGCAATAAACATACGTGTGCTGGTATCTTTTTTATAGAGGGATTTGAGTTCTTCCGGGCATATTCCCAGTAGGGGGATTGTGGGGTCATATGGAAGGTCAATTTTTAGATCTTTTAGGAATCACCACACTGTTTTC
Source organism: Carlito syrichta (assembly GCF_000164805.1). Classification (NCBI taxonomy): domain Eukaryota; kingdom Metazoa; phylum Chordata; class Mammalia; order Primates; family Tarsiidae; genus Carlito; species Carlito syrichta. Next base: position 237,301 of record NW_007247327.1, read on the forward strand.
CAGAGGCTGTACTAGCTTACACTCCCACCAACAGTGTAGAAGTTTCCTTTTCACCACATCCTCTCCAGCATCTGTTGTTTTTTTGAGTTATTGATGATGGCCATCCTGACTGGAGTTAGGTGGTATCTCAGTGTGGTTTTAATTTGCATTTCTTTGATGATTAGTGAGACTGAGCATTTTTTCATACATCTGTTGTTTGCTCGTATGTCTTCTTTTGAGAACTGTCTATTCATATATTTTACCCTCTTTGTAATGGGGCTGTTTTTTTTTTTTTTGTTTTTTGTTTTTGGCACGTTTGAGTTCCTTGTAGATGGTACATGTTAGGCCTTTGTCAGACATCGATGTTTAATAAACAAAGTTTTATTGAAAGGCAGCCATTTGTTTATATATTGTCCATGGATGCTTTCATGGTGCAATGGCAAAGTTGAGTCATTGTGACAGAAGCCAGCTGGCCTGCAAAACCTAAAATACTCTGGTTCTTTAAAGAAAAGTTTTCTAAACCCTGGTTAATATAATTTGAAGTGATAATGAATACACTTGAATTCATTTTTACACTTCCATTTTTTTCTAATGTTTGTACTTTGCCCTGTTTTCCTCTTTCTTTTTTTCTTATTCCAATTATTTCTCCTCTAATAATTTGAATAATTTTTATCTATGCTTTAAGTAATTTTTTTAACTTAAATTTTAACAGAGTCTAAAATTAGTTCAGATTCAGTCTTCTGTCTGATTAACTCAAGTGCTTTATAAAATGTGAATGCCTGTCATCCCTTGCTGGACATGCATTCCACTTCTATTCATTAGTTTAAGTCTCTCTTAATAACACCATGGATTAGACACTATGATTACTGTAAAAAATATTTAAAAATATTTTTACCTTCTTTCTCACTATTTTTACCTGCCAGATCTTTTCCCTCGAGTTTTCTTTCTTCCTGTGAAGTTCGGTTTCGATTTCCTTAGTATGTGTCTGCCAGTGTGGATGCTCTCAATTTTTCTGAGTGCGTGTTTGGGTTTTTATTTTTGGGTTTGTTTGTTTGTTTGTTTTTCAGCCTGAAATTTTTTTGGTTTCTTACTAATTGTTGACAGCGAGTCTTGCTAGGGGTATAATTCAATCATAGCAGTAATTGTTTCTCTGCAATTTGAAGGTAGTTTTCCATGGATTTTTTCCTTGCATTGCTGCTATTTTGAAAAATTTGGTATCCTTTCTCCTTTTTAAAAAGAACATCAGCTTTCTCTCGTTATTTTCTTTCTCTCTTTTAGTGCTTTTCATGTATATTCGATGTATCTAAGTGTGTGTGTGTATATATATATATTTTTTTCTTTTTTTGAGTTGGAGTCTCACTCTGTCGCCCAGACCAGAGTGCAGTGGCTGCTCCCGGCCACCGCAGCCTCGACCTGCTGGGCTCCGGTGATCCTTCTGCCTCAGCCTTCCGAGTAGCCGGAATTACAGGCATGCGCTACCACGCCCGGTTGATTTTTTGATTTATTGTAGAGATGAGGTCTCGCTGCCCAGGCGGGTCTCGAACCCATGGGCTCAGGC
>NW_007247327.1:239001-265221 GCF_000164805.1 Carlito syrichta
GGAATGCAGTGGCCGCTCCCGGCCACTGCAGCCTCGACCTGCTGGGCTCCGGCGATCCTTTCGCCTCAGCCTTCCGAGCTGGAACCACAGGCACGCGCCCATCCATTTTTCTTAACCTTGCATATTACCAACTTGCTTTTCTGTGCTACATTTATTTTCCCTTGTGCTTTCTCATTTACTTAAGCAATTGATAAGAATTTAGTTTTAATGAAGATATTTATTTTCTAAAAGTTGTATTTGTTAAATGTCTTGCCATTTTGACAAGTTAAATGTCTTGCCATTTTTACAGCAAGTCTCTTCTTCCTTGCTGAGTTTGAGGGGTTTCTTTTCTGTCATTTATGTACATATATTCCTACAAAAGTTTTGCATTTAGAGTGTATAGTAAACTTGCATAGTTATTTTATATAGATGTCTGAACATTCTAAGACCTGAAGTCCTTGTGAGTTTAATTTGCTTCTCTCCAATGACCATTTCTCTCATGATGTCTTATTTACTTGATGTTGGGTAATTGTGTATTTACGTCTGTGAAAGCTGCAGGCTGTAATTGAGGATTTTTTTTTTCAGTGAGGACTTGCTTTTTTTCCTACTTGTGTTGTTTTTCCAACCTGAGTTTATGTTAATCTAAATTTTTGTTGTTGCTTTGGATTTTTTTCCTGACCATGAAGGTAATGTAAATTTGATTTTCAAACTGCAAGGCAATCCTATGACTTCACCTATCTCTGATAAACTCTTTTCCTTTTCCTCCTCTTCCTCCTTCTTCTCTTTCTTCCCCTCATATTTTTCTTCTTCTCATTCTTCTTCTTTTTCAGAAGCCACAGCAGAAACAACTTTCCTAAAGTCTTACTTTACCAGAAAGCAACATTTTATCTGACCTTCCCTTTTACTACGTTTGGGAGAGTTTACATGACCTGATTCAATGGGAAATGTCAAGTGAACCCCCACTTTCCTTTGGTCAATGCATATGCTTACATTTCTCCCATGTCAATGTTCAGCTTTGTTCGTCACTGCTTCCTTTAGTATTTGTCTTTTGGAATTTCACATGCTTTCCAGGAAGCACATCACTACATGCAACAGGTTTGTTCAATTTATCATCATTGTTCAGGTAGCCTTTTAGAGAATACAGTTATACCTCTGGGAATAGATGTCACTATTCTAGATTTGTACCTCTTCTAATGTGGGTTACATTTTAAAATGATTTTAATTTTTATCTTTATGTGGCTGTAGGATCAACAAAGGCAAAGAATTGGCCTTTAACAAGTGCATCTGTATTCTGATGATAAACGAGGGGTGTTCACCCTATCAACTGGGTTTCATGAGCTCCAACAGGTCAATATTGGGCAGAGCTGGTAAACATTCATGCTTCACGTGTGAATGAAAACATTCAGCACAGTGGAACGCTCTGCTTCTACTAAGCAGAATCATGATTACTCTCTACATGCAACTCTCATAGCCCATTACATCTAATTGGCACAGTCCTACAAATTGTAAGGAAGAATTATGGACTAAGGTTCCCTCTGAGGGTCGCAGCTAATTTTGGGAAAAGTGAGACTCAAGTCACAAGTTTGTCAACAGTTTTCTGGAAAGTTGTAAAGGTGATCATTTATCTTAGACTTCGGAATGTCAGAATACGTGTTATTTTAAAGTAATCATGCAAAGATATAAAAGATAATCTCCATATGTGTTATTAAAAGAAATACACATTACAAACAAGGATACGGAAAGTTTGAAAGTAAAGGATGGAAAAAGATAGGCCACACAATTACCAAGCAAAGAAAGCTGGTATAGCCATATTAATATCAGATAAAGTAGACTTTAAGAAAAAAATTTTTTTAGTGATAGAGTATCTCATAATTTACTAGAAAGATAAAATAATTCAAAATTCCAAGTTAAGTCAAAATTTGTAGTATTTAAAAAAAGCCAAAATGTACATAGTTTCCAAAATTGCCAGAACTAAAGAGAGAAATGAAAAAATCTCCAATAATCGTGGAAGAATTTTACTCCCTTCTCTCAGTAACTTATTTTAAAAAGCAACTAAAAAGGATAAGTAAATATACAGAAGATTTAAATAATTCAATTTTAGAAACATTAAATTTGCACAACCACACATAGAAAACACTACATCCTCCAATGTAGAAAATACTGAGATTGGTAAGAATGCAGTAAAGAGTGTGAACTCAGAATACAGTAGAATTAAACTGAAAATCAAAAACAAACAAAAAACCCTCAAGAATACTAAAATATCAAAATATTTGAGTCTATTTAAAAGTTGGAAAACATACTTCTAAATAACTCATGTGTCAAAGAGAGACTCACAAAAGAAATTAGAAAATATTTTAAACTGAATGATTTTTTAAAATGCCACATCAATAATTTGGGAGACAGCCAAGCTATGACTTGAGGAGAATTTAAAAGGATTTATACATATAGGGGAAAACAATCTGGAAATAAAAAAGTTAGAAAAAGGAAAGAAAATTAAACACGGGAATAAAAAGAAATACATATAAAAAAATGAACAAAACTAATTTTAAAATATCTATCTTAGTCCATTTGTGTTGCTATGAAGCAATACCTAAGGCTGGCAATTTATAAAGAAAAGGGATTTGTTTGGCTCATGGTTCTGCAAGTTGTACAAGAAGCATGGCACCAACAACTGCCTCTGGTAGGCCTCAGGAAGCTTCCACTCATAGTGGAAGGGGAAGGACTGCTGGTGAGCAGAGAAGACATGGTGAGAGAGGAAGAAAGGGAGAGCCAGAGGAGACATGTTAACAACCAGCTCTCTATTAATCCATTCATAAGAGATCTGACCTGTGCTCCAAACACCTCTCAGTAGGTCCCACCCCATCACAGGGGATCAAATTTTAACATATCCCAATTATAGCCACATCCCATAGAAAAAGTTCATAAAGTCAAAAATTGGTGTGAAAAGATAAATAAAAGTGATACACTTCTGACAAGATTTATCATGAAAGAGCAGAGAAGGTACAAATAACCACTATGATGAATAAAAAGGGTTATCAATAAATCCTATAAATATTAAAATATAATAAAAAGATATTACAAAATTATATGTAAAAATTTGACAGTTTAGGTGAAATGGACAAGTTCCTAGAAAAACACACTTCATTAAAAATATAAACACAAATGCCACTACTAATAACAAAATGGAATCAATGACATTTACAGAGAAAACTCTAGGCCTAGATTCTACCAAACGTTTTAGGAAGACATAAAACAGTTATTTCACAGACTCTTCACATAAAAAGGGAAATAAATATTTTCCAACATTTTTATGAAGCCAAACTGTAACACCAAAATTTAGATGAAAATTGCAAGAAGGAAAATGTCATAGACAATTTTCCTCACAAACTAAAATATAAATAAATATCAAATAACATGCAGCAATTTATGAAAAGGCTTAATCTCATGAAAAACTTGGGTTCATTGCAGGAATCTGAGGTTGCTTTATCATTTGTAAATCAAATGATTTACAAATTGTTGTAGTTCACCAGTAAGATTTTTTTTTTAAAATCGTATTCTTATCTCAGTAAATATTTAAAAAACAATAACCTTTCATCATTAAACCCTTGGCATGAAATAGTCAAGGGAATATATTTAATATAATACAACATGTTAACAAGAGATCAGTTGAAATAAACAATGACTTAATTTAATAAGGGCATGGTTACAAGACCAATATAAAAATAAATTTTAAAAATGATACATTTAATTTCATAAATAAAATAAGAATAGATTCAACAAATATTCAGACCAGGGAATATGCATTCTATTCATCACCACATGGAATGGGCTCTAAGATCGACCACATCCTTAGCCATAAATTAAGAATAAAAAAATTCTATATGATAGAAATTCTGCCATGCACCTTCTCAGACCACAGTGGAACAAAAATAAATATTAACACCAGCAAAGTTCCTGGAAAACCCACAAAGACATGTACACTAAATAGCATGATGCTAAGCAACTCCTGGGTCAACACGGAAATCAAAACCGAGATTAAAACATACCTGGAAACAAATGAAAATAAAACATCTTAACAAAATCTCTGAGATGCTGTGAAAACAGTAATAAGAGGAGAATTAATACATCTATGAACACACATGAAGACAATGGAAAGATCACAAGTTAACAGCCTAACAAATCACCTAAGGAAATTGGAAAAGCAAGATCACCAAACTTCAGCAGAAGAATATGTATCACCAAAATAAAAGTCCAAATTCAGGACATAGAAAACAAAAGTATAATCAAAAAAAAAAAAATTTAAAAAATCAAAAACAGTTTTTTTGAAAGGATAGACAAGATTGATGGACACAATCAATCTCAAACAAACACAATCAGAAATGCAAAAGATGAAGTCACATCTGACCCCAAAGAAATACAAAAGATTATCAGAGATTACTATGTATACCTGTATAGAAACAAACTTGAAAACCTAAATGAAATGGAGGACTTTCTTACATCACATAACCTCCCTAGCCTGAAAAAAGAAGATATTGAGACCCTAAATAGACCAATAACAACCCAGGAAATTGACTATGTCACAAGAAAACTACCTAAAAAAAAAAAAAAGCCCTGGACAAGATGGCTTTCCAGCAGAATTCTACAAAACATACAAGAAAGAACTGATACCAATCCTATTGAAAGTATTCCAGGCAATTGAGAAAGATGGAACACTCCCCAAATCACTTTATGAAGCTAACATCACATTGATACAAAAACTGGGTAAAGATTCAACCAAGAATCAGAGCTACAGGCCAATATCCTTAATGAACATAGATGCTAAAATTCTCAACAAGATTCTAGTAAACCGGATCCAACAGCACATCTCAAAAATCGTCCACCATGACCAAATACGTTTCATCCCTGGGATGCATGGTTTCTTCAACATCTGCAAGATCATAAATGTAATTAAATACATCAACAGATGTAAAGACAAAAACCACATGATTCCATCAGTATACACAGAAACCCAAATAAAAAGCACAGTTCCATTCACGATAGACACACACATACACACACACACAGACACACACACACACACACACACACACACACACACAATGAAATACCTTGGTGTCTTCCTACCCAGAGACGTGAAAGACCTTTATATGAAAACTACAAAACACTGCTCCAAGAAATCATAGATGATACAAACAAATGGAAAAATAGTCCATGTTCATGGATTGGAAGAATCAACATTGTTAAGATATCCATCCTAACCAAGCTTATCTACAGATTTAAGGCAATACCCATTAAATTACCAGCAACGTTCTTCTCAGACCTGGAAATGACAATACAGGAATTTATATAGAAACATAAATGACAACAAATAGTCAAAACAATCCTCAGAAAGAAAAAAAAAGTGGGAGGCATCACACTTCCAGACTTTAAACTTTATTATAAAGCGACAATAATCAACAAAACCTGGTATTGGTACAAGAACAAGAATATAGACCAATGGAACAGGATAGAGATTCCAGAAGCAAAACCTCAATTTCTCAATCACCAACCACAGAGGAGAGGAAAATCTCTTCAGTAAATGGTGCTGGGAAAATGGCTAACCACACACAAAAGATTAAAACAAGACCTCTACCTATCCCCATACACAAAAGTCAACTCCAAATGGATCAAAAACCAACATAAAACCTCAAACTATAAGCATCTTAGAAAATGCAGGAAACACACTTATATAAATGGAAACTGGCAACCAATTCCTGAACAAAACCCCAAGTGCCCATGCCATAAAAGGTAAGATAGACAAGTGGGACTTCATCCAACTGACAAGCTTCTGCAAAGCCACAGAAACCATTAAGAGAGCAGGTTGACAGCCCACAGACCGGGAAAAAATATATGCCAACTGTGTATCTGGCAAAGGTCTAACATCTAGAATCTATAAGGAACTCAAATGTGCCAAAAAGTAAAAAACAAACAACCCTATTTCAAAGTGGGCAAAAGATATGAATAAGTCTTTCTCAAAAGAAGACATATGAGCAGCCAACAGATACATGAAAAAATGCATAACCTCACTAGTCATCAAAGAAATGCAAATTAAAACCACACTGAGATACCACCTAACTCCATTCAAGATTGCCATCATCAATAACTCAAAAAACAACAGATGCTGGAGAAGATGCGAGGAAAAGGGATTACTTTTACACTGTCAGTGAGAGTGTAAACTCGTACAACCTCTGTGGAAAACAGTTTGGAGTTTCCTACAAGATCTAAAAATCAACCTCCCATACCACCCCACAATCCCCCTACTAGGAATATACCCGGAGGAACTCAAATTGCTCTATGAAAAAGATACCTGCACATGCATGTTTATGCAGCATTGTTTGCAATAGCAAAAACGTGGAACCAACCATGCTGCCCATCAAAAGAGGACTGGATAAAAATAGATGTGGTACTTATACATGATGAAATATTACGCAGCCATAAAGAAGGACAAAATTATGAACTTCACAGCAACCTGGAAGAACTTAAAGTCTATAATACTGAGTGATTTATCACAGAAACAAAGAACTGAGTATCACATGTTTACACTCATCTCTGGACCTTGGACAATTATTAGTATACTATAAGAAAAGGATTGTCAGTAGTGGGAAATTGCTGGGGGGGGTGGCGGGTTTGGCAGTAGTGGGATTCTGCTGGGGGAGGGGGACACACCTCCTCGACAAGGGTACCTGCATAATGAACATTTGTGTGCTTAACCCTGAATTGTACCCCACATCTTTAAAATTAAAAATTAAAAAAGAATAAAATTAAATTTTTAAAAGCCCAAATATTCAGAACTTTCTCACAGAAAAGCATGACACATTACCTAGTGAAATTGATAAAGACCCACATGAATGAAGGACTCTATCATGTTCATTGGCTGAAAGACTCACATTGTTAGTTTTTCATCAAGATGATCAATACAATCTTAGCAATTTCCAAAAGATTTCCAGCAGGTGCTCCAAAAGTCAGATTTGACAAGCTGGTTCTCAAATGTGTATAGAAGCAAAAGGATGACAAGTAGCCAAGATAATCTTGAAAAAGGACTTAGATGTAAAGAGTTAGGATCAGGGTATAAAAATTTAAATAATTGGGTATTGATGAAAGGACAGACAGACCAATGTGAACATAAGTACATAATCCCGTGGTGTAATACAGAGTGGACTCTGCAGTACAGTGGAAAAAAGATTGTCTTTTTCAGTAAACAGTGTTGGCTCAATTTGAGACTCATATTGGACAAATTCAGTTTGCTTGCAAAAGTAAATTCTAGGTGAATTGTACATCAAAAGGCAAAATGGAAAAGATGAAGAAAGTGAACTATACTTAAATTTAGACGTTTTGTTCATCAAATGCCAAAGAAAAATATTTGTAATGATTGTAGCCTTTACATTGTTCCTAAAAATCAACAGAAAAAAATCAGCAACAGATTTAAACAGGTGCTTCACCAAAGACAATGTCTGTATTCATCAGCACTCTGCAGAGAAACCGAATCAACAGGATGTATATGGATATACAGAAAGAGTTTTGTTTTTGTTTTTTTTTTGAGTTGGGAGTCTCACTCTTTCACCCAGGCTGGAGGGCAGTGGCATGCTTCCGGCCACCGCAGCCTCGACCTGCCAGGCTCAGGCGATCCTTCCACCTCAGCCTTCAAAGTAGCTGGAACTACAGACACGTGCCACCATGTCTGACTAATTCTTTGATTTATTGTAGAGATGAGGTCTCACCAAGTTGCCACGGCTGGTCTCGAACTCATAGGCTCAGGCAATCCTCTCACCTCGGCCTCCCAAAGTACTGGGATTATAGGCATGAACCACTGTGCCCAGCCTCAGAAAGGGTTCTTATAGGAGTTGGCTCATGCCATTAGGAAGGCTGAGCAGTCCCAGGATCTGCCATCTATGAGCTGGAGGCCCTGGAAAGCTTATGATGTAGTTCCAACCACACTTGAAGGTCTGAGAACCAGGGCAACCAGTTGTGTAAATCCCAGTCTGAGTCCAGAGAAACCAGGGTGCAGATTTCTGAAGGCCGGGGGAGATGATGGCCCAGCTCCAGACATAGTGGATTATTCCTTCTTTCACTCTTTCTTCTACGTGGGTCCTCAATGGACTGGAGGATGCCCACCTGCATCGGTGAAGGCAATCCTCTTTACTTAGTTCAGCAGTTAAAATCTCTAACCCCATAGACATACTCAGAAATGATGCTTTACCAACTATCTGGGCATCCCTTGGCCCAGTTAAATGACTCTTAAATTTAGCCATTACAGTATCCAAATGGAAAGTAAAGATATGATGAGAAGTTGTGTGTCTTCAGTACCCAGGGTGTACACATTAAACTACAGTGATAGACTGCTCTATATTCATGAGAATGTCTTAAATGTAAAAAACTAACAATTCCAAGCATAAGCAAAGATGTAGAGCAATTGGAATTATTGTATACTAATGGGAATAAATTAATATAACCACTTTGGAAAGTTGCTTGGCATTATCTCTAAAACTGAACATTCATGTGCAATATGAGGCAGTACTCATATTGCCTCAATACTAGGTGTGAAATATAAGTGCATACACATGTGCCCTAAAAGATAAATATTTTTAACAGGATTATCCCTAAGAACCAAAATCTGAAAACAACTCACATAGCCATCAGTAATAGAATAGATAAATAAATTGTAGTAAGTTTATACAATCCAATACATAGAGCAATAGAAATCAATAAATACCTGTTCCATGTAACAATATGCAAAAACCCCCTAATTAAATGTCAGGCACAAAAGCATATGTATTGTGTGTTGCCATTTATACAAGTTCACAAAGAGGCACAAGTGACACACAATTTTAGAAGTCACCTTAGTGGTTTCCCTCTGGGAGAAGGGAGGATTTGTGTTGGAGAAGAGGGCCCTCTGAAGGTTGGTCAGATTCCATCTCTTCATCTGGGTGGTGGTTCCATAGTTCTTTTCATGTTGCGATGTCAGCATCCTATACATTTGCAATTTATATAATTTTCTCTCCTGTGATTATACATCTATATGGGCATTCATAAATGTTTACCCCTCAGATTTGACAGGCATTCTTGAACATTTGCAAACGTCTACTCTAGTTGAATTGTCTTCAGCACACGTCAATTATATTACAGAGGTAGTACTGGAAGTCAATTGTACTTCTTAATTCTCAAGTGGATTTTGTAATTTAATTTTTTTAATCAGATAAATATGAAAGGATAAAAAAATTGATGAACAGTAGACTTGCCAGAACTTTTGACTCAGGAAGGCTCTTTGGGTCGATATCTACCCAGTCTGTGTGTAAACCCAATTCATAGTCAACATCTATTCCAATTGGACCTGCTGCTTTTTCCTTCTCAAATTTCCACAACTTTCTCAGTGCCTCCCACTTGTGATCTTAGCCCAGCATATTTAGGTTTCAAGTTCGGCTTTGCCATTGGGACTCTGTGTCCATTCCTGAAGGAGCCTGGACTACAGGGTAGTAGGGAAGAGACAGGTTCTTTTCTTGGGCAGGTGGTTTGACCAACTTCAGCTTTGGCCTACTCACTTTTTTAAGTTTTGACTGTGAAAGATGACAGCTTGTGTTGGAATACAATATGTGTTTGAGATTTTTGCATCTAAGTGTGTTATGAGTGGGAAAGTAAAGGAAGCCATTCATCAGAATTGCCAAGAAAGGATCAGGCCAGCTGCCTCTGCAAACCTCGGAAGTGTAACTCCAAGTGCCTCGACTACGTTTATGAAGACTGCACCATAGACAAACAAAGAGAGATATTTTCTTTTTTAAACAGTTGTTTGTCACTTACTGATGAGATACATTCTGAGAAATGTGTCTTTAAGTAATTTCATTGTTGTGCAAGTATTCTAGAGTGCACTTATACAAGCCTAGATGGTGTAGCCTACTACATACCTAGGTTACATGATATAGCCTGTTGCTCCTAGGATACAAAACTTTGCGGCATTTGACTGTACTGAGGGCTGTAGGCAACTGTAACACAGTGGTAAGTTTTTGTGTATCTAAACATAGAAAATGGACAGTAAAAATACAATTTACAAGACTTAAAGAAAAAGATACACCTTTATAGGGCCCTTACCATGAATGGAGTTTGCAGAATGGGAAGTTGTTCTGGTGAGTCAGGGAGTGGGTGACGAGTGAATGTGAAGGCCTAGGACATCACTGTGTACTACTGTAGACTTTATAAACACTGGACACTTAGTCTACATTAAATTTATTAAAAATTTAACTAATCGAACTGCCACATTATGATAGCTATATCACTAGGCAATAGGAATTCATGTTGGACCACAATTGTCCATTGTGTTAATCACTGAGCAAAACATCATTATGTGGCACGTGACTATACCAGTGAAATTATACCTTATGGTACCCAAGTCCTGTTGCTTTATTCCCATGTCTATATACTATAAAACTGAAACAAACAAAATTCTGTCTACATGCTTGTGGGTTGGGAGTGAATGTGAGTTTCAATTGATCATGTAGATGAAAATATACAAATATATTTTATGTGCGTTATTGGATGTCTTTGATATCATTCAGACATACTAAGTGATCTCTGGGCAAGATGCTGGAGGATCTTTGAAAATCCTCATTTACTTATACAAAATGTTCAATATTTATTTTTTGGCTTATTTTAGGGAGCTAAATATATAATAGATATTTTGTGAATTCAGGTGGTTGAACAATACATTAATCTTGTCAAAATAAGTTATCTAAAATTAGGCACTAGAAAGGGCTCATAATTTTCAAATAAAAACCTGGGTTTTAGTGTAATCAACCTCAGAAATTTGAATTCATAGCAAAACCTCTCTATAGTTCCACTACTTGCTCTGTGGAAATGGAAGACATACCTCTTTATCAATTCTTGCTACAGGATAAATGCAATGATATTTATGAAAGCCCTTTGACAGACACAAAGTAACACATATGAAGACTTTTCTATACAGTTCAGGACACCCATTCATATTCAAGACCATTTTATCTTGGATTATTTAGGAATTTTCATAACTAAGAACTTGTTTTAGTATTCAAAATAACAAAACGCATTTGTGAATTTAGATTATTGTCTGTCAAGAAAGTTTTCCATTGATTTATTGTTTTGCTGTAGTTTGAGTGTTGTCTGCTCACCCAAAGTCGCAGTCATACTCTACAAGCCAGCGTGGCACCAAGCACTGACCATCAGTGAGAGGCCCTGGTCACCTATGATCTGACTCTGTGACCCCTAGAGATGCTCAGTTGTGTGCTCTATCCTGTACCTCAAAACATAACCATGCTGTTGCTCTTTTGTGGCCTGACAATTAGCAGATAGCACACAGATTCAGTTTGGGTGTTGCTGGCCTAAAACATGGTAATTTAAATCAGGATCAGGAAAATGAAGATGAAAAACCCCAAACCCCTTTCTTATTTTGCACAGAAATCAGCATTTTATTAGGAGTTATTTTCATGCAGAATGTCACTTCTATCAACAAATTACCCAAATATTTGTAGCAATATTTTGAATCTGACTGGTGGTTGCTCTCCAACTGTATGTAAAGTTGCTACAGTTCTAAACCCTAAATGCTACGGAAACGACTAAATGGGTTATAAAATATTTAGCTCATTAATAAAAATATTATTTAAAGACCAGTCTGTAAAATTTATACTACATTTTGTTACTTTGATAGATATTTAAATAAATTCATTTATGAAAATATGCCCAATGTTTGCTAGTGAAATTTGCAAATTCCTAATCATCTTACAGATACTTGAGAAATTTTAAAAATAGAAGAAAATAAGATATTTGGGAAAGTTTTTCCCAACCTTGAAGCTCCAGCTTGGTTTTCTACATGTGTTTTCCCTAAACATTTGGCCACCTTTCTCAGCAGTTTGCATCTCTCAAAATGTGAACAAAAGATGCTCAGATGATCCATTTATGTTACTCATCTATTTAAAGGAATAATATTCTGGGCTTTCAAATGCTCATTTCTTTTTTGAATTGGAAAAGTACCGCAAAAAGGGTCAATGATGAATAGTGTACATTGTGATAAAAGTGATATATAATATCATAGATGAAATCTTACTTTTGAAGTGAAAATATTCAATAATGAATGGGAATTATATGAGAATCTGGGGCCTAATGTGACCACCTCAGAATTTTGGTGAAACAAGGAAATTATAAAATTAAGCAAACAAAAAGTGGAACAAAGGCAAGAAACCAATGAAATAAAATGAAAAACAATGCAATACAGCACCAATCCATGTAGTTTCTGCCTGTGAATGTGCTGGAGCTGTCAGAACAGGGCAGGAATCTCTAAGTGAAACTTCTCAAAAATCATCCTACTTTATTAGTATATCTTTCGAAGGAAGTTGGTCTGGATTTCAACTCTACTTCCAATCATATAGGTGGCTTCCATCCCTTCCAAAATTCTCTACATGTCTATCAATGTGAAGCTGTGTTTAAAAAATAATAATATTTGTGACATCTGAAAATCTTTAATTTTTCAAATGCTTTACATATGTGGACTGGTTGTCTGCTTGGCAGATACAGGACAAGATTCTTTTGACAAAGATTAATGTAACAAGATTCATGTTGCATTGTGTCCTAATTCAGGGCTGCTATGGTTTTGATAGTCTTTGATTTTCCTTAAAAATATTCATTTGTTTATTTAATATTGGAAATAACTAAACGTAACCATGATCATGTAGAATTCAGGCAGTTCCCTGCCAGAAAATGTAACAATTTTCAGAAAATTATAAAGGGATGGGTTACAGTAGCAAGTGTTTCAAATGTGTAGGTGTTGGTCAGTGTCTTGCTGACTTGGGGGACATCGCTTAACCTCCTGCGGCAAAGGAAGCCCAAGTTTGAAACAAGCATGAGTACTGAACGCCAGATGGGTTTAGGACTAAGGGGCAGGTCAGGCGGAAAGAAGTTGTCTTCTCTTAGCATTTGATTCAGCTTTCAGTTACTAATTCATTTTCTTTTGGAGGGCTTTTATGCATTCTATTCCACAACTGTAAACAGTAATGCCTTTCAATTTTAAAAAAATGCTGCACAAGGAATTGGCTGAGAGGAATGTCTACATTAAGAAGTCATTAATTTGCTTCCCGGTGTGTTCTTTGGAGAGTAAAAAGTTACAATGCACGAACAAAGATAACATGTTTTGGAAGAAAGCAGGCTGCCATCCACATGTCCGCCCTGGGACAAAACGTGTCCCAGGAAGCTTCCTGAAGTTTTTCCTGGGTTAACTCGCCCATGAGCACCAGTGTCCACACTCCCTCTCCTGGTTCCCCTGGTTCCCCTCCAGTGCTGCTACCTTGTGTCACCACTAGTGCTGACTGCTGCCAAATCTGTAAGGTCAGCGTGCCCTTTTGTGTCCAGTTAAAGTTTTGTTTTAAACATGGCTCTGCAGGTTTGGACATCTTTGGCTTACTGATGTGCACGTGCTCAGCCTTGTGATGCAGAGGGAGGGCCCAAGGGCAGTCCAAGGATTATGGTGAGCTTGTGACTCACATACTGTCTCCTCAGACTTTGGTGCTCTGCTACCATCCATAGACCTCAGCCCTCTTTGCATGCCATACTTCATGGGATTCCCTGTGGAAATGGGGTCTCAGCAGACCCTCCCTGACCCAGGCTTTAGATATACCCCAATTTGAATTCTAGTGAGGTTTAGGATTAGGTTTCATTGAAACCATTGCTGTAAGAGTTTATTTTTAAACCAAAACTATAAAGTCTTTATTCATGTCCTGCTCTGAGAAAACTATTTCTTGCAATATTAAAAGAAAAAAAGCATCTCTCCACCTACCTTTTACAGAGAAAGCAAACATCAAATAAATATTTATAAGTTATAAAGTGGAGATTTCAGACAGAAACCAACAAAGATCCATTGTTTGGTTAGTCATCTCCCCTCCAAAAAATAGGTTATTATTTTTTGCACAGTGAAAAGTGAAGACAAAGACCTTGCTTATTCTTGAAAAAAGTAGGTAGTAAGATGATTAGCTGTTCTTCATTCTGTGTGAAAGCTGCATGAGAAAAATGGTTCCTTGTTGTCCTTCCAAGAATATACTTCTGAAAATTCAATTGTTCCCAAGTAACTATTTAGCCATGGCCTGACAGGAGTGATGTCGTCTTGAGAGAGACCTTGCGTAGCTTCAAGTCATGAAGCTGGCGTGCGAGTCAGCTTCATTTCTCTGCCAACAGGATGTGTAGTCCAAATGCCATCTACCTTGCCAGATCCTATGTTCTCGGGGGCAAGGGAGGGCCGGCAGACACAACCTAACAAGGGAAGGGGCCACCGGGGGACAGCAAAGGCCTTCCCTACCTCCTGCCATCAAGGGTCAGTGCCGTCAAAGCACTGGCCTCGTGGTCCTCCGCTATTTGAAACAAATTTTCCTCCATCTATAGCAGAATTCAATCTTTCCTTCCTGGGAAGAGTTCTACCCTTTCTTTTTGAATTTATTTTCACTTGGGAGGAAAATTAATTTAGTCTGATTGACAACTTATGTTTCTGTTTAAAATTATGCTGTTTAAAAGTTGTACCAAGTAGTCTATCCTCATTAATATAGAAGTTCCCACAAAGATAGCAAAGACCAAAAAATTTTTTTCAGTTTCAAAATATATATTTTTCCCAGTGGAAGAGATAAGTCATCAATTTTCTAGGTTTTAAGAAGCGTGGCACACTTAGCATCCAACATCCATCATTAATGTTGCCCTTTTCATTGTCATGATTAAAAAACCAGGGCCTTGTCCACACTTACACACACACATAGAGTCATCTAACCAGGAGCTGGATCTGACAACCACAGGTCTGGACCATGCACAGGGTGGTACTAGCAGTGCAGTGTTAACAGGAAAGCTACACGAGATGGAGAGCAAAGGTACCAGGGTGTGACAGAGTGGCTGGCTAAGCCCTGGGGGCATTTGAAGTTGGTCTAGTTAGCAACACAGAAATAGTCCTTGCGAAGAGCTGAAGATATTCCCAGCTCTTGGCCCTGTGACCAAATTTTCAGGGCAAATATGAGGAAGAAGAGTGCCCTTGCCTAGTGGAATGTGGACTAAATAATCAAAAGGGGCACTCTAAGGTCATGTTAGTCCCTGAAACTAAATATTTACTCTAGTAAACTTTATTTAGTACTTGCCATTCACAAGTTTAAATGATTATCTTCATTAACAACCCAGGAAAAAGAATAAAGTAAAACAAATAATATTTTAATGTGCGGATAAGATTTTGAATAATTTAAAAACAAATGCTGGCAATGGGTAGCTCTCTTATATAAATATTCTTTAGAATCAATGCAATTGTAATTTAATCAAACATTGCCTTTCAGAACTGGTAAAGGTCAAGGTTTTGTCTTTCACAATGATTTTACAACTGAAAGATGACCTCATCTAAGGATCTACTATGACACGTTAATGTATTTGACTAAACTTAGTGACAAGGACTGGAGTGAGAAATGGATTAAAAGAGAGAATGAGGAGTCACTGGAGAGACACCCACATCCTGGATAGTGGCCAGGATGACCCAACCAACCCTTTGTGAGGTGGAGCTGGGAAGCTGCAAAGATAAGGAAAACCAACCTGGAGGCGCCAGAGACCTGACCAGAAAATGGAGCGTTGCATATTAGCGTGTGGTTGGGGGAGGCCACAGAATTGGAGAGTTACACGCCACAGTGGGGGGACATAGGCTACAAGGTCAGAGAGTTACACACCCATGTGAAGCAGATGGGGGCCACACAGCCAGAGAACTACACACTAGTGTTGGTGAGGTAATGGAGGCCACAGAGTCACAGAGTTGCACACCGGTCTGGGGAGACAGAGGCCACAGGGTTGGAGAATTACACATCAGCATGAGGGGACAGAGGCCACGGAGTTGAAGAGCTACACACTATGTGGGTTGACAGCCACAGAGTCGAAGAGTTACGCAACAGTGTAGGGGGACAGAGGCCACAGAGTTGGAGAGTTGCACACCAGCATAGGGGGACAGTGGGCTCGGGATCAAAAAACTATACACCAGAAGCCACAGAATCGGAGAATTGCAGACCAACATGGAAGGGACAAAGGCCATAGAATCAGTTACACCCCAGCCTGGGGGGACAGACGCCAGAGTCAGAGAGTTAAACACCAGCATAGTGGGGACAGAGGGCATAGGGTCAGAGAGTTACATGCCAGCATGGGCGGACAGAGGCCACAGAGTTGGAGAGTTACACATAAGTGGGGGAGGGACGTAGTCAGCCATTGCAGATTTTCTTTTCTTCAGGCTTAGATGTTACTTTCACGAAAATAGAGTATATGCTGGACCTATAAGCAAGCCTCAGTAATTTAAAAGAATTGAGTCATATGGAATATCTTCTG
The DNA here is from genome assembly GCF_000164805.1 of Carlito syrichta. Lineage (NCBI taxonomy): Eukaryota > Metazoa > Chordata > Mammalia > Primates > Tarsiidae > Carlito > Carlito syrichta. The sequence goes on from NW_007247327.1 coordinate 255,352, forward strand.
TGACCACATGAAGTTAAACGAGAAATTAATAGCTAAAAACCTTCTGAAAATCCACTAAGTGTTTGGAAACTAATAATACATTTCCACATAAACTACAGGTCAAGAAAAATGATAAGAAAAAATAGAAAATAATTTAAATTGAATGATAATGAAAATACAACATATCGAAATTTGTAAGGTGAAAATAAAACAGTGCTTAGAGAAAAATGTATTGCTTTAAATGGTTCTATTAGATAAGAAACAGTATGTAAACTCAATATTTTACCTTAACAAACTAGTGTTTTCAAAAACTAAGGGCAGAAGTAAATGAAATAGAAAACAAATAAAACAGAACAATGAAATCAACAGTTATTTCTGAGAAAAGCCTAATATAAGTTGCTAAATCCATAGTTAAGCAGGAGAGCAGCAGTATAACTTAACATTATTTCCTGCCAGATGTGTGTTATGATAAGTGGTTGAACTAAGTATTTTTGCTGTGTGTACTTTATGTTTTGCAATAAAAATATTTTTAAAAATAAAAAGAAGGAATTATGCATGTGCACACTGATCTTTCTATGAGGACGGAATTGGTAACTTGATAATAGTATAAAACATGGTGGTTGTGTACACATGCCTAGCCACGCCCAACTACTCTCAGCTCAAGGCCAGTCTTCACCCACTCATCCTCTGTTGTGCTTTCCCCAAGAATTATTTTTAAGCAAACCCAAGGCATCATGTCCTTTTATCCATAAATATTTCATTTTGCTTTCAATACACATGTTTGTAAATGAAAAAAAATAGCAAGTTGGACGGCTATGCTTATGCTTATATGATGATTTTTTTTGGAGAGGGGCGGTGGTTAGAGTCTCAGTGTAACACCCAGACTGGAATGCTGTGGCACCATCATAGCTCACCAAAGCTTGAACTCCTGAGGTCAACAGTCCTTCTGCCTCAGCCTTCTGAGTAACTGGGACTACAGACACATGCCAACATGCTCAGCTAACTTTTTTTTTGTTTTTTGTAGATATAAGATCTCACTAAGTTTCCCAGGCTGGTCTTGAACTCCTGGGCACAAGTAATTTTCCCACCTCGGCCTTCCAAAGTGCTGGGATTATACCCAGCCCATGATGCTATTTTTAAAGGCCTTCGTGTTTACATACTTATTTGTTTATTGGTGCATATTTAGAGAGTCCTGGAAATGTACACATTGAATCAGGATATAATCATGTCTTTCTTCTCAAAAGAGAATTAGATGATTTTCTTGCGGAATATAGTGCTCCATACCCTGTCTGCTGCCCTCGAAACACACGTTGTGCTCCTTGATGGCCATTTCAGCCTGTATTAAAACATAGGAATTCAAATTCATATAAAATTGTCCAAATTTTTTGGCAATAAGGAAAGGTGATATTCATGTTGGGTAACTTACACACACACACACACACACACACACACACACACACACATACACACACACCAGAAACAGTTTATTGTAGATAAATAATATGTAAGTAGCTAAAAATACCGAAGAGGGCAGAGACAACAGGCACAATATAAAAGTTTAGCATGCCTTGACCACATAGATATATAAGACCCCAAACAAGAAACTGAGGACAGCATGAAAATAAAAAGATGTGGTTCACTCGTTGCAATGTTATAGTGAGAATGATGATTATTTTTAGCAACCAGACAGTTGACATCTCACAAAATGTCAACATCACTCTGAAGAGACAACCAGTTCTATGAAGGACCCCAGAAGTGTCCTATAGAAGAACTTCTATCACTTCAATGTGAAACTCTTCATATTGGCACAGACCAGACATGATCAAGGGTTCCCATTACAAGATGAGGTGGCCTGCACTCACTTTCTCAACAAAGTTATTACTTGGGAGAATAAGTGCCTTGTTGACATTCACAACTTGAGGGATAAAAAATATATCTGCGGGGTTTGAATAGGGTAGGGTATTACTTGATTGATATTTTAAGCAAAATGAGTTAATTCCTGAATGAAATGACATTGAACTTGTATCAGACTCAGAAAATTGATTCAGCAAGCCATGGCAGTCAAAAAATAAAAAGAAGGAGAATATCAGAAGATTTAAAGTGGTACTTATTTCTGTGAGAAAGCAAGCTGTTAAATAAGACACAGAAGTGCTCAGCTATCAAAACAAGATGCTGGATGACATGTAATATCTATTTGTGATATTTTGCAAAACACAACGAAAAGATTTTGTTGATTGATAAAGACCTGATACATATTTGTACAGAACCGACAGTATGTTGGGTTGGAGAAGGTAAAAATACACCATGTTACTCTGATGTGAATGAGAATGTGGCGCGTATGCAAAAGAAGTAGAAGCACCAAGGGGATGTAATCTCACGCTAAACTCTTTCCATTTTCGTTAAGCACTTCACATTCACAAGTTCTTTAGTTGTACTTGCTAAGTGTGACTAAAGTTCCTGCTTTGTGGTGTAGTAAAGACATCTCCAGATTGGTGTACGTCTGCCAAGTATTTTGCCTCCCTGATAGGAAAGGTACTGCCTACTACAATGCTACCTCTGTTACCTTTTGGGTTGGTTTTGATTGGATGATTTCTATGCTTCAGAATTTTGAATTACTGTCATCTTTAGAAATAATGCCATACTAATTAAAATGCCAGCATAAATTAAGGTACTTCTTTTGCACTTAGAAGAAATTAACATGAAAGAGCCACACAGTAAAAAAGAAACACAATAATTTCTCCTAACATTAAAAAGAAACATAATACTTTCTCCTAATGTAGGCAAAGAAACCTTCCAATCCACACTCAATGGATGAAGCTGTGACTGTGATAAAATTTACTCTGAACTCTGAGATTCCCAGCACTCTGTCCCACCAACAACAGAACTGACAGCTACAAGTAGTAGGAGTACAGGTTTTGGAATCAGACAGATTTGGGTCCAAATGCTAGCACTGCTTCTGACCATGTGGGTGACCTTGCAAAGTGATTTAGGCCCTTTGATCATTCATCTCCAAATAAGCCATGACAGTTGTCCCACAGGAAGGAGGGAGGAGGAGCTGAGACACTGCCTGTGAAGACAGTGAATGTGAATGTGAATGATCAACTTTCCTCAGATCACCCCTTTTCTTGCTTGACACTTTGTGTCTATCCATGTAAGAGGGTGTATTGCAACACAAAGAGGGAGAAGGTCAGCACTCCTCTCTCCCAAAAGTATAGATTACTGTTATAAAGTAGCATTTTTAATGTCCTCTCAAAACATTCTCCTATGTTCCACGATTCCAGATCCACATACATTACATCCAGTTTTTCTTTGCATGTCTGGAACTTTGCCTCTTAGTGTAAATACTAGAAAGATCATTATTTGGACCCAGGTGTTATTACTTACCAGCCCTGCATACTGTCCAAATTATTTCAGCTCCTTAATTCCCAGCATTTTCATGTATAAAGTGGAAAACAATGTCTACTTCTTGGAGTTTGGCTAGAGGGGAGACACTGAAGACAAAAGATGAAAGATAAGTTGGATATAGAGTGTGTTAGCTACTAATACAAGATAAGGAGAAAAATAAAGTGAAGAAGGTAGGCTAGAAGTGCTGAGGTGGAGTAGTTTGGGATTTCAGATCAGGTGTCCAGGAAAAATGACAAGTGGCTTGAAGAAAGTGAAGGAGTTTTTCAGAAACCCAAGGCAAGGACACCAAGGTGAAGGATGTTGCACGTGTGTGAGCAGCGGGCAGCACAACACCCAGAAGACACAAGGATTGACAAGGAAATGCAAGCTGGAGGGGTGGGCGATGGAGGCTTAAGGCAGTGAGGACAGAGAAGGCTCAGAGCCAGTCCTCTGCCTTTGTAAGTCACAGCAGTTCACTCAATTATCCTGAGTGAGAAGAGAAGCCATGACACTTGGACATTGGACACAGCAGCGTCATACTTTGATGTCCCTTTAGCAGTATGTGTTGGAAAATGTTAAAAGGAAAGCTCTGAACAAACTAAATATAACAGAGTTTATTTGAGCAAAGAGCCTCTTCATTCACGAATCGGGCAGCACCCTGAACATGTAGAGGTTCAGAGAGCTTCAATCAGTGGTGTGGGCAGGCCATATTCATAGACAGAAAAGGCAAGTGCCCTACAGAAACAGCTTGATGGTACAGCTGGGTGTTTGCTTTGTGTGGACACAGTTGGGCCAGCTGGCCACCTTCCATTGTCTGAAACTCAGCTGTCTGTTACATGAATGTACTCTTAGGCTAGATTGCAGTTTGTTTACCTACTGAGTTAGGCTGCAGTTTACTATGTGGTAACTCAAAATAAGAAGGCAGCCTCAGGCTACATTTAATTTAACAGAAAGGAATGCCTGGGATTATGAGCAGAAGCATGGAATCCAGTTGTGATAATGACTGGAGTCAAGAGATGGTAATAGTTTGGGCCAAGGGGGTAACAGCAGAGGGGTGAAGAGGCGGTTGGAGGAAAAGCCACAGCCTCTCCTGCTACTGGGACACAAGGTATGAGACAAACAGACCAGTTAAACTCTGGACAATGAAAAGGATTACCAGGTACCTAGAGGGTGTAAGTCTGTAAGAAGATTGCATTTGAGAGAGGAAAATAAATACCAAGAGCCCAGTTTTAGGTGCTTGAAGCTTGAAATGCCTATTAAGGATGAATCTTGCATTCTCAAGAAACGTCTTCGATGGAGAGTCTCTTACCCAACAGATGCTGTCTATTTATTGATGCGGCCGTCTTGGTAAGTGAAAGCACAGACTGCAGGGCGGCAGAGGAAAGGTCCATGGAGGGCACTAGCAGGCGTCGCCATCGTCACTCAAGGTATGACAGCCCTGGTAAGCTGCTGAAAAACCTAGAAGAGTTGTCTGTGATCATGAGGGTAAGATTACCCAGGAGATAACTCACAATACTGAGGTAATCACACTGAGAGGCCACACCCTGGCAGCAGGGGAGCTGAGGCACAGATGCTCCCAGCATCTCTCTCCCCTGGGCTCTGATCGCCTGTTGGTGCTTCCTGTTGGGTGGACTGAGGAAGAAAGAAAGCACTCAGTGTAGCACACAGAGCTTGACCTTCTGGGACATAGAGAAGGTAGGTAAGAGCGGAGAGGGAATAGGGTGAGGCATCGAGAAAAAAGTAGAAACCGGATCATATCAGATCATACAGGGAGCATGTGGAGATAGGAGCGAGATGTCCAGTGATGGTGTCATGGGCCTTCCAACAATAAGAAGAAGGGAGGAACAGAAGATTCACAAGGGTGACTACGAGGACCGCCAGAGGGAAGGAGGAGAAGCCTAGTAGGTGCAGAGCAGCCGATGTGTGCTCTTTATAAATGTACAGATCATTTAATGTCATTCAGCCTCAATTTCCCCATTTCTAAAAGGTTATTAAATTGAATAATTGCTACTATTCTATTTACTTTACACTTTGTGTCTCCACTGGACCTGGAAGAGATGGTCTCCCCACTCTGTAGGGTCCTTCCTTACCTCTAGTATACACAAAGTCAAATTTCATTTTGATGGACTTGAATGTTTCTTCATCACACCAGTCAATATGTGACAAATTCTCCTCTGCCTGTGATTAGCTGAAGATCTGGGCACAGTTCGGGCTCAGTGGCTCAGCCTGTAATCCCGTGCTTTAGGAGGCCTAGGTGAGTGAACTGCCTGAGCCTGCGGATTCGAGACCCGCATGGGCAACTTGGCGAGACCTCATCTCTACAATTAACCGGGCATGCCAGCACGCACCTGTAGTTTCAGCTACTTGGAAGGCTGAGGTGGGAGGATCAGCGGAGCCCAGCAGGTTGAGGCTGCGGTGGCCGAGAGCGGCCACTGCACTCCAGTCTGGGCGACAGAGTGAGACTCCAACTCAAAAAATAAATAAATAAATAAAGATCTGGGCATAAAGAGACAAGAAATTGGACCTGAGTAAACTAGCAAAGTCACCTAAGCTTTCTGTGCCTCAGCATCTTCTAGGGTTAAGAAAATATCTGTTCCGGAAAGATGGAAAAATGCACAGCAAGTGGTTTGGAACTCTATCAATGTGATGTCAGGAAAAGCTATTATAACACAATGAGGTCAGTGTGCCACCCCCCCACCATGTGTTAGTGAAAGGATTATTTAGGGCAGCAGCAGCCATATTGAAAGCACAATCAGCAGGGTTTTGATTCATCTAAGTTCATCAAATGCTGGCTTAAAGAGATGCATGATTTTTGAGGCGGCTCAGGGCTTTTCATATGTTAATGAGTATTATGACCATTTACAAGTGGGAAGAAAAATGCAATGACTCCTGAAGTAACTCAGCACTAAAATCCCTGTTTCAAAGAGCATTCTCAGACTGCATTGAGTTATTTTTTGCTGCACTCCCAACAAAAGCACCAGGTGACTGTGACCACAACTCTGAGTTGTTGTTGGAGTGCACTGGCTGTCTCCTGGGCTTGGAACCAAACCAGGAGCCTCACCTGTGTGACTGCATGGCTCCATTCCCTCTCCTTTCCACTGGAGATGAGACGACTGCCTGGTGCTTAAGGTGTGGTGAGGAGTCTGTGAGCTCAAGGACTGAGTGCACTTTCAGGAGTGTCTGCCGCATGACAGTCGCTAGAGTCAGAGTCATCCTCAGATTCCTCCTGAGGTGGATCCAGTAGTGACTCCTTTGTAAGCACAGGGAAACCCAGACACAGAAGTGTAAGAAATGGATCTGAGGCAGCTCTCATAGTGAGGAAGTGAAAGGTAGAGATTTGCTTGTTTCAGGTGTGAATCCATGCCATCACCCTGGTCCTCCCCGGGGCTCAAGCTCTGCAGAGGATGAGTATGTTGTTGCCTGGGCTGAGCATGCTGACCCACAGGTGCCGGGCCACCATTTAAGGTGTCCATCAGGACCGACCCTAGACAGCCTTTCACACTTGGGTGTGTTGGGATCAGTTATTTTCCGTAAAATTTGGTGTTTCCCATTGAAAGTTCCAAAATATGCGACAGGAACGCCATTAGCAGTGGCTTGCACTTACTGAATACTGTGGGTTTCACTGGGGTCTTTTACCCTTCCCCTTTGATTCTCTTTCCATTATATGTTTCTGCCTTTCCTTTTCACCCAGGTTGTTCTTGCTAAGGGAACATTTATCCAGTACATTCTTCAGTGAACTTCAATTTTTTTTTTAATTTCTCCTGGTACTGTGTAAAATAAAAGGGGAGCCACAGGAAATACTTTCTAATGGTAGCTAGCGTTCAATGTATTGATGGTACATAAGTTGGGGCAAAGACATATTGTTAGGTAGTAGGCTTTTCTTGATGTCCCCAAATCATATGGGTTGCCCTTTATTTTTTCCTACCCATGAGACTGGCTTTCGTATGCATACATGGTATATTAAAATTCTCCTATTGTTACTGCAATCTGTTTTCTCTTGTATTCTGTAAATGTTTGCTTTATAACTTTTAAAAATATATTGTTATGTGAATATATATTTCAAAGAGTTCATCTTTTCAGTGAATTGGACAGTTTTTCATTCTAAAATTCCATTTGATCTCAAGAAATGATTTTGCCTTAAAGTTTTCTCTGATTGAAATACAGCCATACCAGTTTCCTTTTGGGTAATTATTTCAGATATATCTCTCTTCATTCTTTATTTTTTATTTTTTTAGTTGGATCATAGTTGAAGTAGTCACCTTTAAAAGTAAAAATCATTAATATTGATGTATTCTTACTGCAGAAATGTTTCTTACAACCATACAGTTGGGTTTTGCTATTTGTAGATTATCCTGTCAACCTGAGAATACTATTCTTCTAAGTGGATTATTTAGTCATCATATTTAATGACATTTTTAAAATTTAATTTTGGGCCCATATGACATTGCCATTTTTATGTATTTCCATGAAAGGTATTCCCACTCTCTTCTAGCATAATCTTGGATGCTGTCTCCAAAACTGTAGGGCAAGACAAGAAAGGTACGACCACTGTGTTGTCAGAGCCAAGTGTGTAATTATATACAGAGAATTGATTTCAACAGTTTGCAAAGGAGGTGGGATACTTAATATGTGTTCCAATGGAAACAGGCAAATAGACTACAAAGAATAGTCTTCACAATTAACAGAACTTTAAGCTAAGAATACATGCAAGCACTGATGTTTTAATGACTATAGTCACAAAGCCTCACTGAGAGACGTAAAAAAGACCTGAATAAAAGGACTAAGAGTTAAAAGGGAGAGGCCTGCTTTTCATTTTTGTGCAGTGCACACCTTTACTGCAGCATTAACATTGGAGCTTTCATATACGTGTATGTTTTTATGCATTGCTGAGATCTTGACACTTATTATAACAATATTTTTAAAAGCACAAAAAGTAAGGTGAAGGAGAAAATGCTCATAGGCATACAGAGAATCTGACCTTTTGGAGAATGCATTAAAGTTGCAAAAGTTCACCTTTTGGTTGAACTTACATTCAGAAGGCCTGAACATGCTGCCCCAGTCTTAGCCCTCCAGGGTCTGGCTCTATCCCCTAACTTGTCTCCCTACTGCCACTCATGCCTCCCCGTCCCCAGGCTCTTCTTGGAGAATCCAACCTGTCTTGATAAAAACAAAACAAATCACATCCTTCCGCAGCTCAATGGCTCCCCCGGCACATAGACTAGAATGAAAATGACACCTGATAGCCCCAAAGGACCTGCGTAACCTGCCCTCTCTTTCTCCTCCACAGTGAGCCTGCTGCATACCAGCCTCAACCACTTTCACCTGTGTGAGGCTCAGTTTTAGTGAAGGAGGCACCAGGAGAGATATCCTGGGCCCTCCTGGGAGGGAAGAGTAAGGAGCAGAGGAGAAGGGGGGATGTGTCTTTTTCTCACTACCCTGTGACCAGGAGGAGACAGTTCTGAGGGTGGTTTGGCCCCTGCAAGTGGCCTGCAACAGTTGCCAACCAACCAGCATTACAATCAACCAGGGGTGTAGCTGCCCTACTCCAGACTTCTTGTTCTGTGAACTACGAACTCCTCACTGTGCAAGCCAAAGGAGATGGGGGAAGAGACGGGGGCATCAGGGGACAAATGTCAAAAAGAAAGGAATCTGAATAAATTAAAATAAGTGAAGACGTTGGTTAAAAGTACAATAGAGGAAGCAGGCAACTGGCTGCAGAGAGTGAAGCCCTGAAGGAGCTGACCATCTGATGGATTCTGAGGGAGATTTTGACTCCCAGAAAGCAGAAATAACAAAAGGCAAGAAGGAGAACTGGGGCAGAAACTGGGAAATTAGTTATGTATAGGAAAAAGTCATACAAATTAGACCAAAGTCTGGCCCTTCCTTCCTTCCTTCCTTCCCTCCTTTTCTCCCTCCTTCTTTCCCTTCTTCCTTCCTTCCTTCTAACATTTTTTTTTGACAAGGACTCACACTATTGCTCAGACTGGAGTGCAATGGCAAATCACAGCTCACTGCAGCTTCAACCTCCTGCACTGAAGTGATCCTCTCACCTCAACCTCCAGAGTAGCTGGGACTACAAAGTTACACCACCCTTGGCTAATTTTTTTTTTTTGTACAGACCAGGTCTTGCCATGTTGCCCAGGTTGCTCTTGAACTTTGGGATTCAAGTCAATTCATCCGCCTCAGTTTCTAAAAGTGCTGGGATTACAGGCATGAACCACTGTGCCATGCCCAAGTCAGACATTTTTATAAAGGCAAAACCAAGAAAGATCTTTCTGTGAGAAAAACGAAGACATAGACACAGGCGCAGAAATACTTAATATACATTTGTTGAAAGAATATGTATTTCCTAAAATTCATCATATTCTAGGCCTTAAATCATAGTAACTGATAGAAGAAGTAATCAAAAAGTAAAGAACAACAGCTGGGTTCGGTGGCTCAGCCTGTAATCCCACGCCTTTGGGAGGCTGAGGTGAGTGGATTGCCTGAGCCCGCAGGTTCGAGACC
>NW_007247327.1:265253-284110 GCF_000164805.1 Carlito syrichta
GCAGAAGGATCACCGGAGCCCATCAGGTCGAGGCTGCGGTGGCCAGGAGCGGCCACTGCACTCCAGTCTGGGTGACTGAGTGACACTCCAACTCAAAAAAAAAAGTAAAGAAGAACATATCAGATTTGAAGAAAAATAAGCAGATTCACATATACAGAACATGGTATGTTTGAATCCCAGAATATACATTCTCTCCAGGGACACATTAACCATTCACTAAAATTGACCATATAATGGAAAAGAAAGAAAGAATTATAAATTTCAAAGAATTAAGACAATAGGTATTGTGCTTTTTTGTTTTTTTGAATTAAATATTTGGTTTTTTTGAATTAAATATTTTTTAAAAATGTTTTTGAAGTATATATCTTATAAAGGACTTATATAAAAATATATAAAGACCTTAAAAACTTAGTATTAAGAAAACAATCAAGTAAAATAATGAACAAAATAAATAAGTACTTTGCTAAAGAAGATATGCATATGGTGAATAAGCATAAGAATAGGTATTCAATATTGCAGGTATAAGAGAAATACAAAGTAAATGAGTTATCGCTATACATATATTAGTATGGGTAACATGGAAAAGACTGACTATATCCAGGGTTACTGAGATTGTGAAGGAACTGGAATACTCATATATTACTGTTAGGAATGTACAATTGTACAATCATTTTAGAATACAGTATGCCAAGTTCCTATTGAATTGTCATACCCTTACTATGTGATTCAGCCTTGAGATGAAGACAAGGATGGTAACTATTACTAGTTATGTTCAACACTTTACTGAAAATTCTGACTACAGCAACAAGCGAGGCAGACCGATGTAAGGATGTAGAGGAGGAAATAATGTAATCAGGTATGTAGGAATTAATGATTTAGCAAACTGAATATTAGTTCAGTATAGAAAATTAAATCTTAAAGATTTATACCAGCAATAAAGAAAAAAAATTAAATAAATCATTTAGAATATTACAAAATATATTAAATAGATAATAATTAACAAATAAAAAGATTGATATTATCAACAAGAAACATCTTCCATTTCTCCCACCACCAAAACTAGGCAAATAAAGACTCACTAATGAGTAACTTACAAAAGATTGAAACTTCTTGTCCCAAAACAAAAGGATCTGAAGACCAAGAAGTCACAGGAGACAGGGAGCACACCTCTGGTAAACGAACCTCTAACCAAAACAGAAGGAATCTCTAGACAAAGTTGAAGCCTATTTTTGTTATACTAAAACAAACTATAGCTACAGCAAACTCCAAATCCAGCTCATCTCCTGATTAGCCTAACTCAAGTCATAATATCAAAGCCACAGCTAAAGAAAAACACATGCCTATTTCCAGGAATTAAATACTATTTATCTAACATTCAACTGTCCTACAAAAGATGTTCAGCAATAACAGGAAATAAGGATTATGAAAAGGTAAAAAAAAAAAAGAAAAAGAAAAGACAACAGTGTGAAGGGACAAACTAATCATTAGTACCAGATTCAAATATGACATAGATGGTGAATCTATCAAAGAGGGAATTTAAATGACTATGATTAACATGCTAAAGCCCACAATGAAGGATATATGATATGTAATATCAGATTGGCAATTGCAACAGAGAGATGGAAACTATAAGAGAGAATCAAATGGGAAATTATGGAAATAAAAAAACACGGCCGGGCTCGGTGGCTCAGCCTGTAATCCCAGCACTTTGGGAGACTGAGGTGAGCAGATTGCCTGAGCCCACGGGTTTGAGACCCACCTGAACAACTTGGTGAGACCTCATCTCTACAATAAATAAAAAAACTAGCCTGGTGTGGGTAGTGCGCGCCTGTAGTTCCAGCTACTTGGAAGGCTGAGGTGGAAGGATCTCCGGAGCCCTGCAGGTCGAGGCTGCGGTGGCCAGAAGCATGCCACTGCTCTCCAGTCTGGGTGACAGAGTGAGACTCTGACTCAAACAAACAAACAAACAAACAAACAAAAAAGACACACACAATAACAGGAATGAAGAATATCTTCAGAAAGATCGTCAGTAGACTCAACACAGTGAGTTTGTTCTCCAGTAATTAGGGAACTTGAAAATAGATAAATAGAAATTTATTGAACTAGAACTCACACAAAAAAGGAAAATCATAAAAGATCCAAGAACTGTAGAATAATATTAAGTATACCGACACGCTCATAATTGGAATCCCAAAAGAAGTGGAACAGAATTGGACAAAAGAAATTTTGAAGAAATAATGTCCAATATATTTCCAAAATAAGTGAGAGACACCAAAATACAGATCTAAGAAGCTCAGAGAATACCAAACAGAAACAAACAAACAAAAGAAACAAGCACACATCTAGGCACATTATAGCCAAAGCGTTAAATGTAGAAGATGAAGAGAAAATTTTCAAGTCAGCCAGAGGCGAAAAAGACAAATACATTCAGAGGCATTAAGATAAGCATTACAGCGGATTTCAGAATCCATGCAACCAGAAGACAATGGAGTGACACTTCTAAAGTGAAGAAGAAGGGGAGAAAGGAAGGGAGGGAAAGAAGGAAGAAGGAAAGAAGGAAGATAGGTCCACTATTATGTATTCAGTGAAAAGATCATTTAAAAATAAAGTTGTTATAAAGATTCGTTTACTCAAACAAAAGCTATAAGAATGTATTGCTAGCTTATCTTCTGTAGAAAATTCAAGGAAGTTCTTCAGGAAGAAGAATATCATACCAGACAGAAATTAATATACACAAAGAAATAAAGAACACTGAAAATGCACAAATGAAGGTAAAATAAAAGTATTTGTTACCGTTCTTTCCTTTTTAAATTGTTCTAAAAGATAACTTCTAAAAGAAGTAAAATAAAGATGATGGTTATAGGCTACAAAGAAGTAGAATTTATAATAATAATACAAAGAATATGAGAAACAAATTGGGAAAATATTGTAAAGTATTTCACTATTGGTAAAATGGTATACTATTATATGAAGAAAAACTATGAGTAATTAAAGATGTATGTGAAAAACTTTATGGTAAGCTATAAAAATTGAAAAGACGTATACATAATATGCCAAATAAATGATACTAAAAATTTTCAGTTACTCCCAAGAGGAGGCAAAAGAAGAAGAAAAAACAAAAATGAGTAGGAAAAGTAGAAAAAAAATCTTACAAGATGAAATATTTTAAATCAGCCATATCAATAATCATATTAAGTGTGAATGATCTAAGCACAATGTTTAAAAGAAATCGATTATCAGATTGTATAAAAAAACAAGACACATCTATACTTTTATATAGATAGAGATAGATTAAAAGGACTGTGAAAGATATACTGTTAACAAACTAATTGAAAGATGGCTGGAGTAGCTATACTGATAACAAACTGGAAATGAGAGTAAGGACTGTTATCAAAGAGAAAGAGGAATCTACTTACATAGAAAGGGAATATGTCCAAGAAGACACAGCAATCTAAAACGTAGAGCTTCAAAATGCATGAAGAAATAACTGATAGGAATAAAGATAAAATGGACACATTCACAATTATACTAGAGAATTCACCACTCTTCTCTCAGTAACTGAGAAACAATTAAGAAGAAAATTAATAAGGATCTAATTAAGCTGAGCAACACTCTCAAACAACTCAACTAAATCAGTGTCTATACAATACCATAACCAACAATAGCAGACATGTATCACTACTTCTCTCCAGATGTTAAAAAGATAACAAGGGAGTGTAAGTAACAACTCTATGCCCATCAATTTACCTAATTAGAAGAAATGAAATGAGTATTTGAATGATACAAGCTATCAAGACTTGCTCAAAGAGAAACATAAAGATGAATAGTTGACTATCAATTAGATAAATTGAATTTGTAGTTCAAAATCATCAATAAAAGAAAATTCCAGGCCCAAATGTTTTCACTGGCAGTTCCTGCAAACATTTAAGGAAGAAATAATACCAACTCTACAAAACCTTCTCCAGTAAATAGATAAGGGAACACTTAACAAGTGACATTTTTAGCCAGAATTGCCCTAATACCAAAACTGGTAATGATATTAAAAGAAAGCATCAGACCAATATGCCAAAAGAACACAAATACAAAAAAAACAAAGATTATTAGCAAATCAAATCCAGAAACTTATGAAAAGGATTTACGTCATAACTATAATGTTTTTATACCAATGATGGAAGCCTAGTTCTACATTTAAATATCAATCGATATAATTTACTATACTAACAGACTAAGAAGAAAATAATCTTAACAGATACAGAAAAAGCACTCAGCAAAATTCAAAAACCATTTATGATTTTAAAAAAACAGCAAAAATCACTGGATTTAATAATGCATGCTAATAATGAAGAAGGAAATCATATGATCATCTCAATAGATGCAGAAAAGAATTTGCAAGAGTCCAACAGACTTACATGATTTAAAAAAAACTTAACAGATTGATAATAGAAAGAAGGTTCCTTAATTTCATCAAGACATCTGTGAAAACTCCACAGCTAACATTGGGTAAGATAAGGAAAAAGTTGAGCACCCATCTTGCCACTTCCATTTGAAATTGTACTGGAATTTCTAGCTAGGGCAATTAGACATGGAAAGGATATAAAAGGCACCGTGATGGGAAAAAAATACAACTGACTCTATTCACAGATGACATCATACGAGGGGGACCTCCCCCAAAATAGAATATATTTATAAAAATTGTGTATTTATTCTTATATGTTTAAACTACAGTCATGGTCAGAGTACTTTCCACTGGATGCAGTACACCTATCAAGATGCTTTTTCCACTGCTCAAAACAGTTTCTGAACTCATCAATTTTGAGAGTGTTTCTGCCATTTTTTGTTTTGCTTATTCTATTACATAGATGAAACATTTCCCTTTAAGGACTTTTTTTTCCAGGGAAACAACAGCAACAAAAGTCACTCATGGTGAGATCCAGGGAATAGTGAGGGTGGGTCATGGAGGTCATGCAATTTTTGGTCAAACACTGCTGAACACTCAGTATGATGTGGGCAGGTGCACGTACAAATCACCCATAATGAAATAGCAAGCACGTTGAAAGGATCTCCAAGTAAAAATGTACTATAGCTGAATGCAGCCTCTCGCAGCAACACTGGCTGGTACACTGATGCCGATGAGTTCCTACTGGGTTCCTAGAACACTTACCTAGTGGGGTAAGCCAGTATGACAAGGGGTCCCCCCTCCAAAAGATAATTCCTGGATTTTTGGGCCCCCCTCATATATATAGAAAATCCTAAATAATCCACACATGTACTCAGAAACTTACTAGAGCTAATAAGCTAATTCAACAAAGTTTCAGGATGCAAATAAATATAAATAGTCAGATGTATTTTTGTAAAGTAGCAATGAACAATCTGAACATGGAATTATGAAAATAATTCCATTCTTAACAGAATAGAATACTTAGGAATACATATAATTAAGGAAATACACATCCTGTACACTGAAGCATTGAAACATTGTTGAAATAAATTAAAGAGGAACTAAATAAATAGGAAGAACCTCTACTTTCAGGGATTGAAATATTTAGCCTTGTTAGCATGGCAATATTTCCCAAGATAATCTACACATTCAATGAAATCCCAGCAAAAATTGAAACTGTCTGTTTTGCTTTTTGTGTTTTTAAATTTATATTTTACTTTCTTGCAGAAATAGATATGCTATTTCTATAATTCATAGGGAAGTCCAAGGGACCCCAAGTAGCCAAAATAACTTTGAAGAAGAACAAATATTGAGGACTCACATTTCCTAATTTCAAAACTTAATACAAAATTTCAAAAATAAGACTGTGTGATACTGGCATAAGGATAGACATATAGATTAATTTTACCAAATTGAGAATTCAAATATAAATCTATGGCCAACTGATTTTTGACAACCGTGATAAGAGCACTCAGCAAGGAAAAAATAGTATTTTTTCTTATTTTAAATATATGGGGTACAAGTCAGGATTGGTTACATAAGTGGCCTATGGACAGGTGAAGTTTGGGCCCACTTCATCAAGCGACAAGCTTCTGCAAAGCCAAAGAAACCATTGAGAGAGCAGGGAGACAGCCCACAGACTGGGAAAAAATATTTGCCAGCTGTATGTCTGACAAAGGCCTAACGTCTATGATTTACAAGAAAATTAAACATGCTGAAAAGAAAAAGACAAACAGCCCCATTACAAAGTGGACAAAAGATACAAATAGACCCTTCTCAAAAGAAAACATATGAGGCCAGGCTCGGTGACTCAGCCTGTAATCCCAGGATTCTGGGAGGCCGATGTGTGTGGATTGCCTGAGCCTGCGGGTTCAAGACCAGCCTGGTCAATTTGGCAAGCCCTTGTGTCTATAACACATTTTAAAAAAATAGGTGGGCGTGGTAGCACACGCCTACAGTTCTGGCTACTTGGAAGGCGGAGGCAGAAGGATCACTGGAGCCCAGCAGGTCAACGCTGGGGTAGCCGTCATGTGCCACTGCACTCCAGCCTGGGTGATGGATTGAGAACACAACTCAAAAGAAAAAAAAGAAAACATACGAGCAACCAACAGATACATGAACAAATGCTCAACCTCACTGGTCATCAAAGAAATGTAAATTAAAACCACACTGATTTACCCCCTATCTCTAGTCAGCATGGCCATCATCAATAACTCAAAAAACAACAGATGCTGGAGAATGTGAGGAAAGGGGAACACTTCTACACTGTTGGTGGGAGTGTAAACTAATACAACTTCTGTGAAAACAGTTTGGCAATTCCTAAAAGATCTAAAAATCCACCTTCCATACAATCCTGCAATCCCCCTATTGGGAGGAAATATACCCTGAGGCAAGTCACTCTATGAAAAAGATACCTGATACCTACACATGTATGTTTATTGCAGCATTGTTCACAGTAGCAAAAACATGGAACCAACCATGCAGCCCATCAAAAGAGGACTGGATAAAAAATGTGGTACATATACACAACAGAATATTACACAGCCATAAAGGACAAAATTATGAATTTCACGGCAACTTGGATAGATTTAGAGTATATAATACTGAGTGATTTATCACAGAAACAAAGAACCTAGTATCACATGTTCTCACTCATAAGCAGACCTTGAACAATTATTGAAATATACTATAAGAAAAGGATTGGTAGTAGAGGGAAACTGCTGGGGTGGGGGATGGGATTGGCAGTAGCAGGAAACTGCCAGGGAAGGAGGGCACATCTCATCAACAAGGGTACCAAAATAATGAACATTTGTATGCCTAGCCCCGAATTGCACCCCATATCTTTAAAGTAAAAAATTTTTTAAATAAATAAATAAAAGATAAAACAACAACAAAAAATGTGGTACATATTCACAAGGAAATATTATGTAGCCATTTAGAAAGAATAGCATTTTTAACAAATGGTGCTGGAACAGACAGATATCCACAATCAAAAAGTTGGATTTGGAACCCCTTCTCATTCTATGCAAAAATTAACTTAAAATGTATTAAATATAAATATAGGAGATAAACTATATAAAAGTACTGGAAAGAAATGTTGGTGTAAGCCAGGCTCGGTGGCTCAGCCTGTAATCCCGCACCTTTGGGAGGCTGAGGTGAGTGGATTGCTTGAGTCTGCGGGTTCTAGACCCGCCTGGGCAGGCGAGACCTCATCTCTACAATAAATCAAAAAAATTAGCCAGGCATGGTAGTGCGTGCCTGTAGTTCCAGCTACTTGGAAGGCTGAGGCGGAAGGATCGCCGGAGCCCAGCAGGTCGAGGCTGCAGTGGCCGGGAGGGGCCACTGCACTCCAGTCTGGGCGACAGAGTGAGACTCCAACTCAAAAAAAAAAAAAAAGAAAGAAAGAAAGAAAGAAATGTTGGTGTTAACATTTGTGACTTTGGATTGAGCAAGTTTCTTAAATGTGACATCAAAAACACAAAGTAGCCAAAGGGGAAGAGAATTGATAAACCGGGCTTCAAAATTAAAAACTTTTGCTCATTAATGGGCACTATCAAGAAAAATGAAAAGATAACCTGCAGAATGAAATAAAATATTTGCAAATCATATATCTAATAAAGGTCTCGTGTCCACAATGTATAAAGTACTCATTGGGATGAATAACTGAATTTTTTAAATGTGCAAAGCATTGGAATAGACATTTCTCCGAGGAGGTTAAGAGTTGGCCAACAAACATAATCAGATTCTCTATATTGTTAGTCTCTGGGGAAGTGAAATTAAAATAACAATAAAATACAATTTCACACCCACTAAGATAGCAAACATAATTTTAAAGAAACAGTAACAACTGTAGGTAAGGATATATAGAAAGTACAACTCTTACACATTGCTGGTAGGAATGTAAAATAGTGTAACTTCTGTGGAAAACAGTTTGGCACTCAAAACAGTAAAAACAGTAAAAAATAGAATTACATATGACCTACCAACTGCAGTCTTAGATATCTATCCTAAAAAAAGTGATGTTCATACAAACATACATGAACATATATGAATATTCATAGAGCATTATGTATAGCAGCCAGAAAGTGAAAACAGCCTGAATGCCTGTCAACCGATAACTAGATAAAACCAAGTGTGGTACATCTATATAATAGAATGTTTCAGGCACAAGAGCAGTGAAGTTCTGATATATGATATAGTAAGAATAAATCTCAAAGACATAATACTAAGTAAAATAAGACAAATGCAAGAAAGCACATATCACACAATTTTATTTACATGAAATGTTCAGAATATGCAAATCTATAGAAATAGGAAGTCGAATAGTGATTGCTAGGAAGTTTGAGAGGGGATTAGGAAATATAGCTTTATTTTGGGTGTGCAGAAATATCCTGGAATTAGATGGTGGTTGTACAACATTGTGAAAATACAAAAAACTACTGAGTTACATATTTAGATTAAATGACGAATTTAAATGATGAGTTTTTGGTTATGTGAATTTTATACGAATAAAAGAAACAAATACAAAACTCTCAGCAAACTTCTATTAGAAGACATCTCCTTGACTTGATCAAGGGTATCTTTAAAAAAAGCTACAGGTAGCATCAATCTTAATGGTGAAGCAATGTTTCCACCCTTAGAGGTAAGATATGAGGTGTGACAATTAAGTGTGTGAACTCATTCTAGCAAAAGTTTCTACTTCTATTCCAAACAAACAAAACCTTGACACATATACCACACCTTACACACAGTTAGACAATTCAAAGTGAATCCGGGATCTAAACGTAAAACACAAAATAGTAAAAATTATAGAAGAAGAAAGGAAAAAAAAAAACTATATGTGTCTGGTTTGGGAAAAATAAATTTAGATATGACATTAAAAACACTATTCACAAAAGAGAAAAATGGATAAACTGGTTGTCAGCAAAAATATTATTTTTCTCTTTGAAATACACTTGAAATAATAAGCAACAATCTGGAGAAAAAAATGAAAACATATTTGATAAAGAAATTTCTCAGATTCAGAGTCTATCCAGAATACATAAGGAAGTCTCAAAACTTAAAAATAAGGTAGTCTTAAAACTTAAAAATAAAAAATAAGTAATCTAGTTTTTAAAAATAGGCAAATGATTTAAGCAGGAATATTACCTGAGAATATATAAGAATGGCAGATAAGCATATGAAATAATGCTCAACATCATTAGTTATTAGAGAAATATGTTTTAAAAATGTAACCATAATGTGATACATTTACACATCTATTAAATTGGTTAAAATGAAAACAAAACACAACAAAAACAGAAAATACCAAATTCTGGTGAGGAAGCTGAGAAACTAGATCTCTCACACATTGTAGTCTGCATCCCAATCAAACAGCCACTTTGAAAGACAGTTTGTCAAAGTCTTATAAAATTAAACATACATGTATCAAGTCACCCAGGAACTTAAGAAAATTAAACAAAAATGTATATTCACACAAAAATCTATACATGAATGTTGATAGCAGCTTTTACCATGTTTTGCAAAGATTGAAACAACCCGAATGCCCTTCAGTGGCCGAATGGATGAGCAAGCTATGGCACATCCATAATACTGAGCATTATGCAGTCATTAAAAAGTAAGAATGCACTGATTTATGCAACATGAATGCAGCTATAGGGAGTTTTGCTAAAGGAAAAGAAACAAACCCAAGAGACTACAAACTGTTTGATTCCATGTGTATGACATTTTGGAAGAGGCAATATACCATAATGTTAGAAAACATATAACATCAGAGAACAGATCAGTTGTTGCCTGGGACTGGGATGAAGGAGGCTGTGACCAACAAGAGGCAGTTGGGGATAACCGGAAAGGTGTGTGTGATCCACCTGTTCAGTATGGCACTTTGCTGATGGGTCTATAGCACTGTGCATTCACAAAAACCCATAGAACAATACAGCACTGAGAGTGGATATGTATTTTATTCCCATTTTGAAACTCAACCAGGATGTTTATAGAAGCCAAGATTGGGTGCAGACTGTGACTAGTGAGTCTTAACTCTATTATAAACAAATGCTGTAACCACATTGAAAGGGTAAGGACGGAAGGAGCATGTCCCATCACCTGGCTGCCCTGACTGGCTCAAGTATAAGGCCCCTTAGAATGCTGGGAGGAAATGTTTTCAGTTTCTCGTGGGATTGGATGATGTCTATTTTCAGCCTGGGTGGCTTCATTCAACTTGCTCCCATGAGGACAGTCAGCCTGAGAATGAGGGTGGAGTAGAGAGAATCCCAGAGTGAGAGGTCCGGGACAATACAACTCCCCCACCCCCAAATCTCAGGTCACTCCACAAACAGGACAGAGAAGATAGGCAGCTTACCCAGATCCGAGTATGTTTAAATTCCGAATTTAAAGTAACAAAAGTGCTTGAGGAGATGACATGGATGCTGTCAATTGTCTGCCACTTGGCAGGTGGGGTCTCCAAATATTTCCCCCACCCACCACACCTGTAGACTCTCCAGGAAAATAATTACCAAGTTTCCCTTTTTTCCTCAATTTTTGCTACTGGTCATCTGAATCATTCCATCAGATACACTTACTGTGTACTATGCTGAGGAATGTACAGAAACATGTGCTTCTGTAAAACTGGTGTGCAAAGGCAGAGAAAAGAAACCTGAGATTCAGGAAGCTGTATCCAACCAAGAAGGCGATGAGAGGACGTCCTGTGATCACACCTGTGCCGCTATCATGAAAAATAACCAGTCCAAGCTGGAACAAGAGGACACTATCTAGCTACCTTGCAAAAAAGAAAAAAAAAAGAGGAAGGATGTCACAAATTAGATATTCTCTCTCTATATAATATGTATAATATTATACAAAGATATTATACCGCAGGGTATGATAATGCCCTCAAAAATGCAGGGTAAAGAAAGGATCGTATTTATTAAGAGGCAAATGTTTTGCAGAAGATGCCCAGAGCTCTTCCATTGAGGTTGCATTGGCAAAGTGGGGCATGAAACTTCACCTAAACCAGCCACAGGCAAAGGGACACAATGATGACAGAGAAGGCTAACATTCTCTGAATTTATGGGAGTTTGAAGACCCTAGAATAAACTCTCTTCTGTCATCAAGAAAGGAAGTGAAGAAGTCAGTGCTTTCTGCCATAGTATCATACCACCCATGAGAGAAGACTGCTGACTTGCATCCAGGGTCCCATCCTCCTACAATACAATACCCCCAAATCTCTGTTCACACCAGGGTACAGGACAGAAAAGGGAGGTAAACACCAAGTGTGTTTCAATTCCAAATTCAAAGTTACACAAGTGCTTGGATGCCATAAGTAGTCTGCCACTTGGCAGGTGGGGACTTGGGGGGGAAATTAATTTGAATTAAATAAAGTTATGTTTGCACACCAGAGTCTGTGACTGTACAATTCATACTTATTACTTCTGTAATGAACATTAATTGATTTAGCAATCAGGTAAAACAAAGGCCATTTTTACAAGGTAGCAAGGGGGATGCAGCAAGAGGAAGAGCTAATCGCTAAAGATGGAGAGAGATGATGACTTATCGCAGATGAAGATGGTAAACAATTGTGGACTTCTGTTTCAGGTGTTGTGAGAAGGCTTTATACCTATTTGATAAGTCGTTGCAATTTCCTTGGCAATAAGCTGCACTTAGATTTTGCAACAAGTATTTCCATCCTGAGATAGATTCTATAGCTTTCCCTGTGATGTGAGTGTTACGGGCGGTGTTCAACTCTCAGGGGCAGTTATACTTACATTGCAATTGATTGCATTAAAAGGGCTTCACTAGGCAGAGAAATTCAATTTGCTAGTCATTTACTCCAAAGATATTTTTCTGAGCAAGAAGAAAAGCAAAAGGTTTCTCATCACTGAGAAGATTAAGAAAGTTTCAAAGCCTCAGGAGGAAGTGCAAAATAAAGCTGGTCAAAGAATCTGAAACTACCTTATTGAAGAGCAATTCTGTTCCAGTCATTGAGGCTTTTTCTTTTGCTAATCACTGTTGATTGTTTGACACTGTTCAAACTCCATGGGTTCTGTGAAAAATAAATAGCAGCATCACAGCTAACTGCTCTTTTGTGCTCCTTGTTTTTGTTGTTGTTGTTTTTGTTTTTTTGGAATACACTCTTTATGTAACATATCCTAATTGTTTTAATTTTTCTGAATTTACATGTTCAAAATTTCAAGAGATTTTTCAAATTTTCTGAAAGACATTTTCTTGAAATAAATTCAACTTTTAAGACTTATCTGTAATTTATAGTCACTTTATTATTATTGGGAAAAGAAAATATATGTATCGGAGTAATGCAAGTCCTTTTAAATGATGAGGCCCAGAGAGACAAAGACACAGCAATCACATCCTGCTCCTGCCTTTGAGCTGTGCATTCATCTCTTGAAACTGCTTGCTATTGCCACAAGCAGCTATGAGTTAACCTAATAATGCCACACTGGACACTATAATCCACAACCTGTAGATTAACAATGTATAGCCAATCACAAATCAATGCTATTCCTGTGAACCAGTGAGAATTCCTGACAAATAACATTTTCTTTTTTTTTATTTTGAGTCAGTCTCACTCGGTTGCCCAGTCTGGAGTGCAGTGGCACACTCCCGGCCACCGCAGCCTCGCCTGCTGGGCTCCGGCGATCCTTCCGCCTCAGCCTTCCCAGTAGCCGGAATTACAGGCGCGCGCTCCCACGCCCGGCTGATTTTTTGATTTATTGTAGCGATGAGGTCTCGCTGCCCAGGCGGGTCTCGAACCCGCGGGCTCGGGCAATCCACTCACCTCAGCCTCCCAAAGGCGCGGGATGACAGGCTGAGCCAGCAAGTAACTTTTTATCAGCCATTCTCTGTTCCCCTTTCGCCTCTAAAACCGGCTTGCAACAAAGGCCAAACGCAGCTCGTATCCAAGGTGACTTGGGTCTGAGTCTTCCAGACAACTGTCCGCACTTTAGCTCACGTACACTCTATAAATTATATTTTGTGCCTCATGTTCTTTCCTTTCAGTCGACATTTTGAAATGATATTTGCATTTGGACACTACAAAAGCTGCTCATGATTTCAGTACTCAGGGTTGTATGTTTAAATTTCATCTTTTTGCTACGAACACATGAAAGATGTTTTATGGTGTCATTTAGTATTATATCATGGCCGGGCTGGGTTGCTTAGCCTGTAATCCCAGCACCTTGGGAGGCCAAGGCGAGTGGACTGCCTGAGCCCGCGGGGTGGAGACCACCCGGGCAGCTTGGCGAGACCTCGTCTCTACAATAAATCAAAAAAATCAGCCGGACGCCGGGCTCGGTGGCTCAGCCAGTGATCCCGCGCTTTGGGCCGAGGTGAGTGGATTGCCTGAGCCGCGGGTTCGAGACCCGCCCAGGCAAATTGACTAGACCTCGTCTCCACAATAAATCAAAAATTAGCGCGCGCCTGTATTTCCAGATCCTTGGAAGGCTGAAGCGGAAGGACCGCGGGAGCCCAGGGGATTGAGGCTGCGGTGGTCCAGAGCGGGCCACGGCACTCCCGTCTGGGCGACGGAGTGAGACGCCAACTAAAAAAAAGAAAGAAAGAAAATGTAATCATTCATTCCAATAACTACTTGGTGGTGGAAATTTTTCTTTTAAAATTAGCGAGATTGATTTAGTTATTTTAAATTTTTTTGCCCAGAAAATTAATCTGTTTACTGCTTTGTTTCTTTGGCACTATGCTGAGTTAATGTGTATAACCTGTCTTGGATGAAGTGAATTGAGTCGCTTTTCACTTCTTGCATGTTTTGAAACACACTATATGATGTTCTAGAAGAACTGCAGAAAGATTGCCCATAAAATTATGTAGACCTGAAGCCTATAGAAGATAATTTTCCACCACACTTTTTTTTAACTCCAAGCCAACTTCAGGGTAATCATGCATTTATGGTTCTTGCAAAGCCCTTCTTTCTTGACATTTCTAGATCTATATGTATACATCTAGCTCTATATACAGGTATCATTTCCTCCCTTTCCCTCACTCTAAATCATTTCTCCTGCCATGAATAGCCTTTAAAATATATTTGATATAGGTTATTTTATTTCTATTTGTTCTTATAAATGAGTAGTAAGGCTTTCTGCACATTCATTTTTAAATTAAGTAAGTGGCTGTCAATATAGGCCTTAATCTATTTCTTATTTTCTACTCCAATCTATGCCTTAAAAATCTATCTGCTTCAGTGCGCTAGTTTGTGATCATGGCTACATGGTGTTTTAAGATCTATTATGTCTTAAGCTTCTCCGAGTTACAGACACCTGAGCTACCTCTGACTGTACTACCACAGGCAATGTTCTGATGAGCATCATTGTACGCATCTCATTCTCAAATGAAGTGAGAATTCTCCTGCACATGGACATGGCAGCAGGACTGATGGTCACATGCCATGTGCATATGTAATTGACCAGGGCTCTGGGTTCTCTGCAGAATGGCCGTACCTCTATAATCTTATAGGCTATAGACTAGGTTTCCTTTTTCTCCAGAATTTTTTCTAACCCAGCTGTTTTTGTCAATCTCTTATGAAAATTTGGTATTGACTATTGTTTTAATTTGTATTTCTTTAATTATTATAAAGTTTGAACATCTCTCCAAATGCTCTTTATAGCTAAAGAAGCTATCCCATCTTCTTTTTTGAATCACTGTATATGTTCATATCCTTTGCATAGTGTTCCAGTGGATGTGCCTATATTTCTTCTTGTTTAAGAAGTCCTTGCATATTTGAGGTATGGATGCTTTTCAGTATTAGACATGGCAGACAGTTCACTCCAAGCTGTGATCTGTCAGTAAACCGTGTTAGTGGCATCCCCCGTGGAATATAATTTTTTATATATAATCACATATCAATTTATCAATATTCTATTTTATGATTTTTGCTGTTTATATTTAGTTTAAGAAGACCATTCCTGTTTTCAGATTGCAAATACGTTTTCCTACATTGTCATCTACGTAATTTGTTTTTCTACATTTAGGTTTTTAATTTATCTGGAACCAAATGCTGCAGATAGGTTTATTAAAGACAAAATCCATTTATTGCTTTAGGTTTTTTTTTTTGAAGTATTCTGAGTTATTATGTATAACCTGTTTTGATAAAGTGAATTGAGTGGGTTTTCAACTTATTGCATGCTTTGAATCATAATACATAGTGTTCTAAAATAATTGCCAAGAATTTTACCCATAAAGTTGTTCAGACCTGGAACTTACTGGAAGGTAATTTTCCACCACATTTTTCTGAACTTCAGACTCACTTCAAGGTAATCATGAAACTGAATCTCTCTTGATAGAGAACTAATTATATTTTTCTTCATATAGTCGGTTTTTCCAAAACCATGCTGAAATGTCCTTTGGCCATTTATTTTTGGAGCTGACTTTTCCAGTTTTTATGTGCCTACACATGCTGGCATATGCCATTGAGATCTCTATTCCAATAGTCTCTCAATTTCTTTTTGATCCAGCTCCATACTGTTCTTATTTTTAAAACTTTATGGTATATGTCAGTATCTGGTATGTTCAATGATTCTTCTGTGCTCTTCCTGCTTTTTTTTTCTTTTTTGTAAGTCTTAATTGTTCACAGACAGATTCTCCCTTTCATAAATTTTTGGATGAGTGCATTGAGTTTCTCAAAAAAATCCAGTGAGAATTTTTACTGGGATGACATTGAATCTATTGATTAGTTTAGGAATATTTAACATGTTTGTATTATTGTCATCCTATTCATGTACACACAATGCCTTTAATTTTGTGAAACTTTTAAAATGCCACTTAAAAGTTTTTATGCAATTGTGATTGTGTTAATTATTTTGCTATCTTAATTTTTTGATGTTGGACTGCCGAGACAACTTTTAAGTCTCATCCCTCTCTTACCTTGTGCCTCACTTCTAGGCAAACTGAGAGAAAAACCTGTTGCATCTTGCGCTGCCACTAGATGGAGGTTTAAACCATGCAGTTACCTCCTGATGTACAGAATTCCTCATCCGGGCCCCACTCCTTAAACACAATATAAAACCCAAGTCAAGTTGGGTGCATCGCCATATACCTACACTCCCACCAACTCAGGAGGCTGAGGCAAGAGAGTCATTTGAGTTCAGAAGTTAGAGCCTGGCCTGGGCAACATAGTTAGGCCCTGTTTCTATTAAAAAAACAAAACAAAACAAGCACCAACACAACAAAATCCTGGCGTGTCCCACAGTTTCTCACTCCCTCTAGTTACTTTTAGTCCAGCTTGGGAAGCCTGCCATGTTCTCCCAAAACAGTTTTATTATATGAGTAAGAAACATTTTCATATCCTATTAGTGTTTGGAGGATGGCAGTATCCAAGCTAGATTTTAGATGGGGGTCCATTCTTTCTGCAGGGTAACGGCAATACATAGCTGATTGTACTTTTTAAAATTATGGTTTTATATGTTATAAAGTGTTGTGTTTTCTAAAGTGTGACTTTAGTGGGGAAATAGTTATTTTTGATAATTCACTAGAATCTCAAATTTTGCCAAATTCTGTTGTTTTAATAATTCGTTTATTTATTGTCTTGGTTTTCTATTCAAATAACGATGTGATCTACACATAACAGATTTACTGTTCATTTCTAATCCTAACACCTGATAATTTTGTTCTTTTCTAAGGTTTTTGCCCAGGAACTCTCAAACTGCCTTAAATAGTCATGGCTCTGGTGGACATTTTCACTTCAATCTGATGTTAAAGAGAAGACATCCAAATGTTCCCTGATGAGTGTCATGTGTGCTATAGATTTTACATACTATAGAGTTTTGGGCTGTAATTCTTACCAAAATCAAGAAGTTTCCTTTTATATCAAACTGCCAACATTCACTTTTTAATGTCATAAATTAGTGTTGAATGCTCAAAAGCTTTCTTTGACTTTACTGAGAAAAGCATATTTTTTTCCTCCTTTCCAATGTGTTAAGTTCACTGACAGATTTTCTGATGCTAAATTATCCATGCATCTCTCAGTAAAATTAAATTTTGGCATGTAATGTATACATTGCCATCCATTTCTATGTATCTTGTAATATTCCTGAGACTTTTTTAAAATCTAAGAATCTGTTTTCAAAAATATGGAAAATTTTAATGGAAACATTTTATTACATTCAAAAAATCTGTATGATAAGGATTCTTTGAAACTGGTGAAAACTTTTTCTTTAAGGTCTAAATAATACTTGCCTTAAAAGATCATAATCTCTGTATGCCAGAAATCGTATTCAATGTATATCCATTGGGTCAGGGTTACTAATTGTATTAATTAGGTATTCTATTTTATTTCTCTTTTTTGTTTGAATTCTAAAAAGGATAAGCTAAATAGTTGATTTATTAATTTTTCTGCAATTCAATCTAATATTGCATTATAAATTAAGTATACATTAAGAGACTATAATATTAGTTACATATATGTTAAAGTGGTGATGTATTTTTTCTTTTTCTTTTTCTTTTTTTTTTTTTGAGTTGGAGTCTCACACTGTCGCCCAGACTGGAGTGCAGTGGCCGCTCTCGGCCAACTGCAGCTTCGACTTGCTAAGCTCCGGCAATCCTTCCGCCTCAGCCTTCCAAGTAGCTGGAACTACAGGAGTGCGCTACCACACCTGGCTAATTTTTTATTTATTATAGAGATGAGGTTTCGCCAAGTTGCCCAGGTGGGTCGAAACCGCAGGCTCAGGCAATCCACTCACCTCAGCCTCCCAAGGCGTGGGATTACAGGCTGAGCCACCGAGCCCGGATATGTATTTTTTCTTAGTTTTTTATGAGTAATGTGATAATTCTCTTTGTCTATTGACCTTTTTTGACATAAACCTTATTCTGTCAGATATTAAGGTTGTTATCTTTCCTGGTATATGTTTTCCCTATGTTTTATTTTCAAACTTTTGTTTTAAGTAACTCTACTGGAGACAGAACATTTTGGATATTTTTAAAATAAATTGAATCTGAAAATTTTTGTCTTTCAATTTTTGTTTTTAATCTATTTGCATTTATCATAGCATTTAAAAAATTATCATTGAATGAAAGTGATTTTTTGATGTACATTTCTATGAATCTTCATATATTTATAGGTTTATGTAACCACCACCTCAATTAAGGCACAGTATAATTCTATCACCTTTATCACAAACTGAATGTTTGGGTTCTCACAAAACTCCTATATTGAAGCCCTAACGGATCATGTGACTGTTTGGAGTCAGGTCCTATAGGAAAGTAATTAAGGTTAAGTTAAATGATAAGAGTGGGGCTCTAATCCAAAAGGGTGAGTGTCCTTATAAGAACAGACACTTCTCAGACCTAGAAAAAACAACACAGGAATTCATATGGAAACACAAACGTCCAAAAATAGCCAGAACAATCCTCAGCAAAAAAAAAACAAAACAGGTGGTATCACAATACCAGACTTCAAACTTTG